>NW_027395987.1:0-51159 GCF_047715735.1 Aspergillus multicolor
AGTTATCTCTATCCTTAGCCTTTATATATCTTATTTAGCTTGCCCATACCAAGCCACTAGACTCTAGCAGGGAAAGTTCACTTCTGGGAAGTTTAGATCCTAATATTAGCGAAATATTCTAGTATCCGGTCTAGGCACGCTCATCTGGCTTGAGCTGGTGTGGACTTGTACATTGACTGGTGCGAGATAGGGGCAGAAACCATCTGCTGTCTGAATGAATGGAATGCGGTTCGAAGGGGGATCAAATTTCCTGCTCCAATGTCCCACTGCACCGATCAAAGCGCAAAGAAGCCGCTCTGGAAGACTGGCATGGAAATTACTTTACTCTATGGAGTCCCGCGCGCCTGATGCCATACTGGAATGTCCACGCAAGACTCCCGCCGTGGTACCAAAACAAGAATTCCGACCGTGAGGCATGGTATCAACCCGCCAGGAACGGCTTACCGCTTGAATGCTCTCTGCAGCTTTACTCAACGGTACGAAAGACCCACCATGGATTCATGGTATATACGCCTGAAAAGGGGCCCTTGGCCGTCCTCTCATTTAGCGTTCTGCGTTCGTTCGTCAACTTATCTTTGTCATTGCCATGACTCGAATTTGCGGCGTGCCCCCAATGCTGTTTCTCCTCTCGCACAACCTGGACTAAATAAGGATGCATCCAATTTATTTGCCCACGAAGAGATAGAGCCATGTGAGAAATGTCTGACGCAACTAAAGGCCTTGAGGTTAAGACAAGAGCTAGCAGTCGAAGGTTCGCCAATACCCTTCGCCCATGCAACGCGAGAATAGTATGAGACTGCTTTTCGTTCGGATCTTTTGGCATCGACAGAACGACAACACTTATCTGCGGCTGAAATCAAGTCGTCACTTCCCATTGCATTGAAGATGCTTCAATATCATCAGGGGTGACATTGCCGGCGTACATAGAATGTCTCCCAGTTACTTGTGCTTCGAAGCGATCGGCTTTTTCTAGGTCCGTTAGAGTTCCACTGTCATGTAACCTTCTTCCGCTTGGATATTCACGGTTTGGTCCACAGTCAACTAAGGGCCCACGGGGTGGCTTCTCATTGTCGCACTGGGTCAATCGCTGGAGGCATACGACACGGGTGATTGGTATCAACGCTGTTTTTATGTTCGCGCATTGGACTATTCCCTAGATGGGTTGTTTTTGCTTTCCCGGGGACCTCGGGTTTATATCTCAGCAGGATCCCACCCCGCCTTTCCTTACACTCTCTATTGGTGCGAAATGGCTAGGCATATATCCTGTTTGCTTGGCCCGGGGCGCTTATACGCTGAAGAATCCGATGGCACTCGAACCTAGCCCATACAGGGAAAACTCCGCAAGGGTCCAAGAAATATCGGGGGGATAGGGACCGTGCTTGTTGTTGGGGTTTTTGTGCTTGAGGCGGACCTTGATAAACAGGAGATGCTCGCCCTCGACTACCTATACGACTGGCGGCCCAAACAGACATACTTGGTCTAACTATTATGGTCAAAGCACGCACCGTAGGCTCAGCAGTTTTCATTGCCCTTGGGGGCTTTCTCTTCGGCTACGAGCTGGGCATCATCTCCTCGACGATCGCTCAGCCGCACTTCATTGCGTACTTCTCAGAGCCATCCGACGCGCTTGACGGAGCCATTGTATCCTGCTTCACTGGTAGCACTCTCTATTCCCAAGGGAGTCACTGTGCTGACTGCTCTAGGCGGTGCTATCATCGGAACGCTGGTCGTCTCCTTCCTCAACGATTATCTCGGTCGGAAATGGACATTGTTCATCGGTGCCAGCATCACAACGTTTGGCTGCGCGCTTCAAGCAGGAGCCATCAGCATGGCAATGCTCATTGCAGGCCGTTCCATCGCTGGCGTAGCAGTCGGCATCATGACCTCGACTATTCCCATGTTCTGCTCTGAGATTGCGCCGGCCAACGTTCGAGGAGCCATGGCCGGTCTTCTGCAGTGGATGCTTTCATGGGGTTTCCTTGTCGCGCAATGGCTTGGATATGGGTGCACGTTTGCTGCCTCTTCCTTTCAATGTAAGTACACCTAATTCCAGTCTGTTGCTAGAATCTTCTTGACACCGCGCCAGGGCGCTTCCCACTCGCATTCCAATGCCTACCAAGTCTGATCCTCGGCATCGGCATCTACTGGCTGACCGAGTCCCCCCGCTGGCTCCTCGAGAAAGAGCGCTACGAAGAAGGCAAAAAGGTAATCGCGCTCCTCCACGGCACCGGCCAAAACGACGACCTGCTGGATCTCGAATACCGCGAGATCTGCGCCGCCATCCAAGCCGAAAAGAGCGCCAACCACAACACCTGGCGCATCCTCTTCACCTCGCCCACAATCCGCAAGCGCGTCCTTCTCGGATGCGGCGCGCAGTTCTTCTGCCAGACCTCCGGCCTCAACGTGATCAATTACTACGGGCCCCGCATCTACGAGTCCCTTAACATCAACACCCAGACCTCGCTCATGATTATCGGAATCAGCGGCACATTGTCCCTCCTCTACACAACCGCTGCCTTAGCGCTCATCGACCGCGTCGGCCGCGTGAAGCCCCTCATCGTCGGCGCCCTCGGCTGCGCAGCGGCCATGCTCATAAACGCCGTGCTGAACCGGTTCTTCCCCGCGGGATCCGAAAACCACCATGCACTACGCGCAGAAGTCGCCATGAACTTTGTGATCCAGTTCTTCTTTGTCGCGCTGGGGGTTATCTCGTGGGTGTATCCGAGCGAGATCTTTCCGACCGAGGTACGGGCTAAGGGGAATGCGTTGTCGACGTTCACGAATTGGAGTGTCGGCTTGGTCTTTGCGCAGGTGTCGCCGATTGCGCTGGCGGAGGTGGAGTTTAATTACTTCTATGTGTTCTTTGTGTTGAACCTTGTTGCCGCGGTCGTGTTTAGTGCTTTTTATCCGGAGACAAAGGGCTTGACGCTTGAGGAGATGGATGGGTTGTTTGGTGCCGACTCACCAAATGATTTGGGAAGTTCCAAGGCTGTCGAGGTCGCTGCGTGAGGGGTAAGGTATTGTCGTCTCTGTATTCAAGGGATAAGGACTTACAGATTATATGGGGTAGCACAACCCCGAGGAATGGCCCCACTCAGGCATCTGGGCTGTATGAGCTTCCGCTCCTGGAAGATTTAAGGACAAGCCGCAGTGGCTACCCCGGGCACCTAGGGACATCAAGTAGATATAGTATCTATGTTGCTTTAAATAATGGTCCCCGCTCCAGCATACAGTACGATGGTATAGCTTGTAACAACGTTGCAGGTGTAAAACAAAGGGATGCCCCTGAGGCTCGCCTCAGCAATACCTTAGGCCAGGCTAACCCGTAAATCGACGCGGATCTTTCCTACCTACTTTACATTCGCGAAGCCGCGAAGGCTTCTACTGTATTACCAGTACTGAGACTATTGATTCCCGTTAGTTGTTCATGTTCCAAGCCTACCTAGATAGATGAGGGGTCATACTCGCTTTGAGGAGTACAAAGACCCTATATGAAGTCACGTGAGGCTACCGCAAACCCTAATTCGACCGAGATGTCCTAGACCAATGGCTCTTTTCCCCCATGAAGTCAGAAAGTAGGCCTTGCTGTTACCTGGCGGGAGTTCATTGCCTATTAAGTGACTTCGTGCATCCACCTCTACCTCTACTCAGCACTTAGGCAGCTAAGGATCAAGCCATGACCGAATGGATTGCGACTGCGCCATCTGGCAGCAATTGAAAGTTGATTTCTTTCCGACGTAATCGTCTACAGATCACCTTCCCAACTCTGTACCAGTGCTGCTTGTCTTTTCCGCTCGATTGGGTGAAGCTCAAGTCCCGTTAGCAGGCTGCTCATAAACAACCCCATCAATCGTCGTAGTGAGCGTGCCATTCGCGTTGAAGACATTCAGCATCACATCAATCGAGAGCTGAAACCCGCCTGGACCAGTCTTTTTCGTAGCAGTAACAGCCCCGGTGCCTTCGAGGTCAGAGGTCCAATCTAGATTGTTGAGCCACGGATTCGTGGGATCCGGCGTGGTAGTAACGGACTCGAAGCCGTCGATAATGTGCTCGCCGTCATCGGAGTAATTTTCGTATTCTACTGACACGGTGCGGATCACAGAGGTGGAACCTGCTATCAAAGTCGCGTTGGCTGTGCCGCTGACTTTCCCGCGCAGAGTGTATGTTCCTTCTGGGAGGCCCGTATGTTCTGGGAACTCTGAGCCCGGCGGGAAGGGGGTTGCCCATGGAAGGAAATCTGAGATGTCGAAGACCGGCGCGGGGGCGGAAGGCTTGCGGTTTTTCAGCCGGGCGAGCATAACGCGGTATGCTCGGCCACCTTGCGCTGTGGACTCGGGACATAGAAGCGGGTTGATGCCTCCGCATGCTGGTGCCGTAACAAGAGCTTGCCAGTAGACGATTTGTGTGCCGTCATAGGAGAATGCAGGGTCTGCGCGCCCGTTCCAGTTGGGGTCGTTGGGGCTTCCTTCCGAACCGTCACCGCGCCCATTGACTTGTTGACCAAAGTAGCTACCGCGGTCTCCATAGCTGTCTATTAGGATGGGCTGGAAGAACCGGCGGTGATAGTTGTTTCGCGTGGATGCTGCTGCCGCAGTTGCCACCATATCGATCAAAGGGGGAATGCCGCGCATGCCGGACATCCACATCTGGCGATTTGAGCCTCGGGTATCCATCACCACAAACCACTTGTTGTCATGCGAGAATGATACTGGGTCGGCGTACTCCGGATGACTTGTCAGTCGGCGGACTTTACCGGTAGTGACATGCACGGCGAAAATGTCGTGATTGTTTGCTTCGTGGGTAGAACCGATATAGAGGATCTCGTCACCGGAGCCGCTAAATCCTCGCAGTTCGCCCACAAGGACGGCATCATAGTGCAGCTCTAGCTCGCCTCTCCCATTCAAGTCTAGGATCGACGGTCCAAGCGGATTCTCTAGCAGGTTGACATCGACGAGGTCATAACGCGGGGCAAGCAGAGCTCCCGTTGAAGGTTTCGGATTGAACTCCAGTCGCCCAAAGAAGGTGTTTTGGCCACCATTTGGAGTGAATGAGCTCCAGCCCATATGTACATCGTCAGGGTGTAATCGCATTTCACGAGGCGTCCCTCCAGGGCCAGAGCCGTCTGCCGTGCTCGGCCAGAAAATGGGATAGATGTAAGTATTGGCCGGTGTGCACTGATCACTGGCGAGGAGAAAATCGCCGCAGTCAATGATGTTGTGGCCCCAAAGGGCTTTCCTTCCGCTTCGAGCAACATGCGGATAGTCTTTCTCAGGATCAAGAGACTGGGCATTGCTTTCAGGGACACCGCAGGTCAGGCACTTCCAAGGGTCGCCATTGGCAAACGTAGAGCCGTCGGTTTTGACGAGAATCAACTGCTCCCCAGTGTAGATACTGGCTGGGTCAGGGGAAGCAGGAGCACCAATGAAGTCTAGGTTCACCACAATGTGCCCGCCGTCCGGAGTAAAGTCTCCAGACTGGAAGTCAGTGAACTCTCTCCCGATACAGCCCGTCTTGTGCGGATTGACTTCCAAGGTACAAGAACCGGTCGCGTTACTCGCAATGACTGGAGGCAGAGGAAGCTCGATGATCTCAATGAGCTCTGGGCCGGGTGGTTGAGGCGTCGACTGTCCGGAAGTGGTGGAAAACCAGAGAATGGCTGTCAGAATCAAAGAAAGAACTGCCATGACGAGTAAGCGGCGCGGCGACGTGGTGGACTGACATGGACTCGACGATAACCGTGATGAAAAAGCTGTATATGCATATTTACTGCCATCTTGGTGCTTATGGTGCCAAGACTTGCGCATGGGCACAGATTGTCTGTGCATCTCAGCCTTCGTAAACCATGCCATTGTAAGCGGTGGCTGCCTAAACAGCGCGTTGAAGGATTCAGGTCGCGGTTTGCTATACCGAGATCTGTCACAAGGTCAATGGCGAAAAGTCGGAAGCAGCATTCGAAGGATCTGACCTGCTTTTCAAGCGTGACTGCGGGCCAGTGGCTAGTGACCAGACTGGCTAAAGCAGCTCGTAAACCATCCCCCTTCGAGGAACGAATACGAGCCCCGCAACAGGCAGATTTAATCTGCAAATCCCCCAGAGACTATAGATCAGATCCAAGGACAAGATACCAGCCCTACGAAACCATGCCACTGCGCCGGCCCCACTCGAAATCGCACCATGGCTGCGCCCAATGCAAGCAGCGGCGGATCAAATGTGACGAGGCGCGTCCAATATGCAGTTCCTGCCACAAAAAGCAATTACCGTGTACCTACGACAGCCTCGCCCCCACGTCCTCTTCAATTGCCGATGCTCCTCCTACGGAGCGATATGCGTACACGCTCCCTCTCCCAGAGTTGGAGTTGCTGCATGACTGGCATACGACAACCGCTGCCTCATTGGCGAGTGTGGAGCCGCTGCAAAGTATTCTGCGCACTGTTATACCCGAAGAGGGACTGTCGCATCCGTTTCTCCTCCACGGGATCCTGGCTATTTCTGCCCTGCACCGAGCGCAGACAATAACAGCATCCGACGGTAGGCGACAGAAATACATCGAGACCGCCATGGCACACCACCGAAGCTCCTTGGTTATGTGCGGCCAGGTTCTCGATAACATAACACGTGCCAATTGCCATGCTCTCTTCGGCTTCTCTTGCCTGGTGCCTATTTTCGTAGTCGGGGCTCACCGGAAAACACCCAGCCCAAACCCAGTCCAAGACATCGCTGACGTGGTCGAGTCGTTCAAACTCATTCGGGGGTCAGCGTCTATTGTTGATCGTGCCCGGCCTTGGATCGAAGAAGGCCCGTTGCGTCCTGTACTTCGTGTAGGCCACTTCTACCACCCGCTGGCATTGGCCGAAAAACAGCGGGGTACGGCATTGCTCATGAAAATCCAGTCGACCTTAGAGGTTATTCCTGAAATGCATTTAGAATCACCCGTCCGCAGTGCGCTCCAGGGCCTTTTGCACTTGCTGCAAATATACCTGGATACTGGCGATGCGCGAGCTGTCATGGCCTGGCCCGTTCAGACAGGCCCGGAGTACTTCGACTTGTTGCTTCGTCAAGACCGAGCCGCTCTGATTACCCTAGGGGTATTTGGAAAGGCTCTGGGGCTTATGTCGCCATCTTGGTGGCTTGAAGGATGGGCGACATGTTTAGTAACCCTCTCCAGAGAATGTTTGCCGCTGGAGGATCGAGAGATGATCGCCTTCGAAGTGACATGAGAAAAAGTCAAGGAAGTTAGATCACCAAGACCCGTTTGTCATGTGGAACAATTAGATGGGAATTGAAATGCTACTGCATATAAACAAATGCATTGACTAAGTTGACGTGAAAGATGGCAAAGAGAGAGAAACAGAGGGAGACGAGAGATGGAAAGAAAGCTGATCACGTGCTTCTATTGCTTTTATGCTCGTTTAGTCATTACCTTTTATGACCTCTGATGCATTGCACATCTTCCTCTCCATCTTCCTCTACCTTGCTCCGTCCTTCCTCTTCATCTTGTTGCGGCCGTCCTTTCTTGAGAAAGAAATTAGAAATTCTAAAATCTGTTTAAGAGCGATAAGCAGTTACACTCATATGACTAGTTTATTTTCTCGCGTGTTGTTCATGTGCTTCCTGAAGAGGTCGAATGCTCCTGCCAGGTACCTGAGAAAACTACCATAGTCCCGAGGTCATCACTACCTAGGTAGTTTCTTCCTCTTCAATCACCAGGACCTCCTTCACCCCGCCACTCTTCCTAGGCCGTACGATACTTATTTCCGTCGCAATACTATCATTATCGTCATATTGGGCATGAAGAAGATTCATCTCCTTTCCCCGGAGAAGCGCCAGCTCCCGTTCAAACCTCTCGCGAAAGTCATTCTCCAACTGCTCCAATCGAAACTGGCGCACCTCCTTCTCCAACCTTTGGCACTTGTCTTCAAGCTTGTACCGCACCACTGCCGCGCCTGATAGTGTTTCTTCTCCGTTTGCTTGTGCACAAGAGCTAGGAGATCAGGCGATGGAGACATCTTGCCTAGCGGAGCTGATCTGTCGCCCTCAAAACCCCTAAAGGTGCGGGACAGTCAGATCTCCAGAGCCCATTCTTGGGTGCCGGCAGAGTTGTGCTATGCTCAGGATCATAAAGGCGAAGCGGGGATGGGTTGTACGGTTGCGGGCGATGGCTGGCAGCGCGGCTCTGCCCGGCGTCGGTGTCTGGGTCTCTTCGGGACTTTTTGGATACGCAAACGCCAAGTTGCCGCTAAATATCCATGCAAAAGAGGCTAGGATAGAAGGATGATCGCATTCGCCTGACTCAGTGGCATGTTGGTGTGCAGTACCTCGCGTCCCGTGCGACTAATTTTAGCGGCATACCTATCAGAAGCCAGCCCTGGCTGTCCCATGGTCCCTCTTACGGGCTCGAGCTTTAGGGGACGGGCCGACCAAGGAGCCATTAGTCTTCACGATTTAAGTTGGAATCATTCTCGATCAGATGCAGAGAGTTGGTTACACGACTACGCCACCCCCAATTCTTGTTTCGCCCCCAACCTCGAATGAACATGCTTACCTACTCTGGAATATTCGTCGTGAGACTGAAGCGTAGGGTTCTCCCTCGTCACAGACGTGTGCGTCGAATAGACAAGCTCAAAGCTATGACAAATACCTACAGACAGGGTCTTAGAGTTCGCTGAAGCAGCGAATGCCGCTACGGCCCGGAGATGATAGGTGTCACATCTTAACCACCATGTTTCCATTAATATCCGCTTATATCGGGGCTGAATTGCAGTGCGATGCGCTCTACCTGAAATAGGACAGGACAGATGGCTCCAACGCTGCCCTTTGCCTGGTAGTTGAATCGATAGGCAGTGCTGAGGTCATCTTAAGGTTGTAGCCGACGGCCTAGTCTGCCCTGAACTCTGAATTCTGAATACTGGAACTGCTATGATTACAAAATTATAGTCCTTGTTGCGTCAGCCCTGGCCCTGATCTATTATTACTTTGTGTTATCATAGGCAGGTCACAGCTTGGAACGTCACACCAACCCAACCGTTCATGCACTCGCAGAATGGATCTATTATATCAGCCTTGTCAATGCTGCTAATCAAGATTTGGCGTTTCCCGGGGTACAATTTGCAGCCTCTTTCTCAAGCGCCAAGCATGATGAGTGGCCTCTTCGTCCATCCATGAATGGGTGCAGTGCTACCCCAAGTTGGATATGGGGTGGGGACAGCCTGGTCTATTGCCTCTGGGAAAGGAGGGGGGCGCCTAGGTACCTAAGGCAGGTGTGCACCCCAGCACCTGATGTTATGAGGTGGTACCTAACAACGTTTCTGAGATTCCGCCACTTTCAGGATCCATCCATTCCACACTCGTCATTCATCATTTTATTCAAGCTTGATTATGGTATCAATTTACTACTGTTGTAGACCTCCTATCGCTCTAAGGTTCGTATCGATCCATGGATCGGGATGCAGCGTGCGCTAACCTAGTGCTAATATTAGTCTATCAATCTCCTTGTACGATGTGAGCAGTTACAACATCGCCAGGACAAGGAAGTTCAAGGTCTTAACTATCTATATAGCTACGGCCCCCAAACTTTGATTGAATTGCTCATAAATCGACACGAAAGCCCGCCGACTCCTGATTATGTAGTCATCTTTATTACCCCACCCCGACAGCAGTGCTCATGTTTTGACTTGATACTACTAGACCAGTTACTACGGCACGCCAAAGTTTCAAACGCGATGACTGCAGGCGACACAGAGTCACACGGGCCTGAACCTGCACTCCTTCTAGACGAGGACTCCGATCGGGACCCTGGTCCACCAAGTCCGAGGTTCACGGAGTATAGGCGCCACCCAATGTACTCGCGCAGCGAATGGCTCTACGACACTATTGCCCTTGTCATAAACCTAAGTCCCTTGTCTTTATCTTTCGCTATATGGAAGACCAACCTCTCTCTAACTGGCACGGCCCCATATCGCTCACAGCGACAATTTCCCTCCTAACAACCTGCTGCTCTGCGGCAATGATGCACAGCGTGAGCCAGTTCATCAGTCAACTCAAGTGGTCTCACTTTGGGAAAGGAAAGGCCCGCAAGCTGGCCCAGTTCGAGACGTTCGACGAAGCGAGCCGTGGCCCTTGGGGTTCTATCATCCTGCCCACCTCCGTCAAGTGGAATCTGGCCACCTTGGGCGCACTTATCGCAATCTTCCGCATGAGCTTTGCACCGCTTGCCCAGCAAGTTGTCGCGTTCTCGGATTGCGATGTCCACACAGCCGATGACAGCGTCACTTTTGGCCACACGCATAACTTCACTTACCCCCGGCCTGCTGCGCCACGGGCAATCCTAGCGCCTGGTAAGCTTAGCGTTCTTTAAGTTCAGTAACGGAATCTGCTGACATCGGCTTCCTCTCCAGATAGCATCCCGCAAGACCCTGGGATGCAGGCCGCCGTACTCCAGGGTGTCTACGGAATCAGAAGCGTTACAGATTTCAGCTGCCCCGGAACATGCCGCTGGAACGGGTCGTATGTATCTCTTGGCTTCCGCAGCGCGTGCACCAATGTCACGGAGGCAACCCTCCAGACAGAAAGCTGCGGCGTGGGTACCAATAACTGGAAAGTGTGCAACATGACAACACCAGGGGGCGTGCTGGTCGCAACACAAGGCGACTCGAGCTCTGCCGGTACCAGTTACTACATGGATGCTGTCTCCATGGCGAAATCCATTAACAGTGTGGAAGACGACACGCTGCAGGGCAGCCTCCCAGAATACGTGAGGTTCGCGATATACCGATCAACCATGGACAAGAACTTCAACAGTGTCAACATCAACATAACAGAATGCTCGCTTTCCCTGTCGGTATACGAATACACAAACGCCAACGCAAACGGCAGTTATTTCTTCTTTGACCGGGTCCGCGAAATTGATTTCGGTGCCAAGAACCCCTGGAACATCGAGCGGACGACGGTGCTCGGCTCGAAACTGTGGACGAACGCGACGGTGGCGAACGATATTACTATTCCCGCCCTCCAAATTAACTGGGCGGATCCCGCGGCGCTGGGGAATTTTTCCAAATCACCAACATTCGTTTCGGACGTGGTGGAAGGAGCCTACGAGAACATTAATCCTGGCCTAGCGCCCATTTTCTCCGGCAATGCGGACATCAACGGGCCATTCGAAGGAATCGCAAACAGCACGACGGAGTATTTGCGGCGCTCTCCGAATGACCTACGCGCCACTGGGGAGCGGATCGACCGATTGACATATGTCCAGATCGACTGGTGGTATCTCATCGGCCCTGCGGCCATCCAGCTAATGGGGCTCCTGTTCGCTGGCGCGACAATCTTTCTCCATCGCACGAGCCGCCGGGTTCCGCTGTGGAAGTCGTCTGCGCTGGCTGTGTTGGCTTGCCAGCATGAACAACAGCTTGGTATTATCCATAGCAAGGTTAAGGATATCAAGCAGATTGAGAAGGCGGCTGGGAAGGCTATGGTGCGGCTGGAGTAGTGAGCGTTGGAAGGGGACTGGACTGTTGAGTCGCTATATAGGGTCGTCCTCATGGGTGCTGGTGTCGGTTATGTGCTATGTAGTTTAGTTGCCTTGTTACTCTGAACTAAGACTATTTGTTTTCCGTCTCCTCCATTGAACAGGTTCAATAACTGAAGCTAGGGAGAAGTAACATATTAGGTCAATGAGGAGGATAAAAAGAGAAAGAAACAGGGAGAAACACGTGCTCTTGTCTCGTCTATCTCCGTTTACGGTACCTAGTCATCCTTTTCCCGGCCTCCTCCTTTCTCCGTCTCCCATCGCAGCTTTCGTCTCATTCCTTTGTTGGGGAATGAAACTACGAACTTGCGACATATTACAACAACGACGGACTGCTACAATATGATGGCTGGCTCATATCTCAGCGAGAATCCTCCAGGACCAAGCGTTGTGTTGCCGTGCTCGTCTTATGGAACCTCCACGGCTTGATCCTGCGCTCAAACAGCTCGTCCAATTCCGCCGCAGATCGCCTGGTTTGCATTAGTGAGGATTCCGTTATCATCAAAATACGAAGGATACTAACCCAGTTGTCTCCGGGATTAGAAACCACATTCCCAACGCAAATGGCGCACCAACACCAGCATAGAACCATCCCGTCTTCAACTCCCAGTTCCATTCGTTCGCGTTGGTCATGTACGGTACTAGGACGTTCATTACAACTCCGATCACACAAGTCGAGGCAGCACCGAAACCCGCGGTATATGGACGCAGGCGCTGGGAGGAGATCTCGCCGATGTAGCCCCAGCCAGTCGCTCCGTTCGCGGCCAATCCGACATCTAATGGAGTTAGCTGAGGAGAAATCATACGCCAAAACAAGGGAGACGTACTCCAAAAACAGGCAAACATGACGAAGATATACGTGGACGCCTTTACCTCCGGCGCCACTCCGATGATACCAATGGCGATGCACGATAGCCATGATAGGGTGGTCCCACTACAAGCAAGCAGGCGGCGTCCTGTGAAGTCGACGACAGTGACCAATACAAGAACTGTGCCAATTTGGATGGAGGAAGTGATGACCTTGACTCGGAAGGGGTCGTCAATGCCGGCTTGCTGGAAGAAGTACGTCCCAAATGTTCCGAAAAGAGTCAATCCGATGAATTGCTGCGACATGTTCGTCCACAACGAGATGACAGTCCGCAGCCCGTTAGTGCCGCGGAAAATCTCATACCAATGTTCCCGGCGCTGTTCAACTGCCAGGGCGCGTTCATGTTCAGCAGTCATCACCAAAACCTGCAACTGATGGTCCACATCATAGTTGTCCACTCCTCGATGAAGCTTCAGGAGTTCCTTCTTGGCCCGATCAAGCTTTCCGGCGTTCACACACCAAGCTGGGGTTTCCGGTACCACGAGGTATATGATCAACATCAGTCCCAGCTGGGCCCATTGGGTGTAAATGGGGGTTCTGAAATCCGTGGGGTTGCTGCGCGAGAGATGCTGCAAAGCAACCTGGGCGAAAAACGAGCCCAATGTCCACCACAAACTATAAGCCATCAACAAGGTACCGCGAATTCGAACCGGCGCCACCTCAGAAATATACGTGGGAACGTTCGACTGAACGCAGCCGACTCCAATCCCTGCGAGGAGTTTACCGACCAGCCAGCCCTGCCAGACATTGGTCACTGATTCGGCAATCACACTGCCTACCAATACAAGCCAATATGAGTACATGCCGACTTTACGACCATAGCGGCTCGACAAGAACGGCAAGCTCGTCATACCGATAATCTGGCCGCATGACATGATGGAACTCCAACCGCTGAGAATCGGGGATGCAAGCGCGGGAGACCCGTCGGCGGATGTCTGCGTTGCAAACTGAGCCACAAACCCCTTGTTGGCAATGATACTCGCGTTGATACTGTGTTTGTTGGTACTGTTAATCCGAAAAAGAGCGCTGCGTACTTACCCAATTTGATACCCATCCGTGGCAGCACTAAAGGCCATTGCGAAGCATACCAGCGTGGCAAGCTTGAAGGTTTTGATGGTTTCAATAACAGTGAGGTGCTCATATCCTGTCGCGAGCTGTCCTCTATTTGCAGCCTCGATGGCCGCCTCGCTTTTTCCGGGCGCATTTCGCGTGTCGACTTGCTCAAGCTCGACTGGTTGAGGTTGGGGTTTCTCTCCTGCCGTCGTGATCGCCATCTCGAGCGGTAATGCAGGCCAGATTGTTTTGTGGAAGCAGCACATGGCCAGCGAGACCTGCTCCTATCCCCTTATAATCGAGTCGCGGCCGCGCTGGCATAAACACCCCCGAGGTGGCTTGATCCTGTGACAAATTCTCGAGAGCGCAGGCAAAGGTTCAACTCGTGATTCATACCTCTTCGGCACTAGTGGTCTTCCTTGGGATACAGGAGGCTAGAGCTGTCCATACACTCGACTGATTATGCGGGGGTGGGTATCTGGGGAACCAACCTGGGGAATGTCCTCGGTCTAGCAAGTGCCGAGTCAAAGGCCGACGGCTACTTCAGATCTCCTCGTTCTTTGTTGCCATATGCTTCCCCTCTGATGGCAGCTAGCGTCAAGACTTGCCCAGAGCTTGGCCCTGGGGCCATCGAGAACTATACTCAATCGGGGAAGAATCACGAAGGCCAGCCCTATGGAGCTGAAGTCAGAGCGTTGTCCGTGATCTAGATCCTCGCTCTATTTGCCAGTGACAAGGCCTTGAACTATTTTCATTGGTAAAGTCTCAGCAACCATTCTCATATGAGTTGCTAACAATCTGCCTAAATCCAGGAGCACTAGATGCCCCATTGTTTTCACCACTGGCTCCCACGCCTGCGCTCCTCAAAGGTACGATTGAGATACCAAGCCGAGTGCTTCGGTGTTCGCACCAAGGTCTGAAAGTTTACATGGGTGATCCCATACCGAGGCCCGTACCCTGCAGACCACTCAAAGTTGTCCATCAAGCTCCACACATAGTACCCCTCAACCTGGACCCCGTCCTCGGTTATCGCCCGTGAGATCGCATCCAGGTAGAGCCCCAGATAGGTCATGCGGAACTTGTCTTCGGCCGCTTCCTCCACCGGCATTTGACTCTCGCCTGGACCCGGGCACCCATTCTCGGTGACTATAATGGGCAGCTTATACCGGGCCCAGATCCATCCGAGCAATTTGCGGAATCCAAGCGGGGCAACGCGTAGCCAGGGCATTCCTGAAACAGGTCCAACCGCCTTTCCTGCTTTGTCGGTCGACAACTCCTCCACATTTCCGGTGCAGTCGTCTAACGGCGGAGAACTGGGTAGCGCCTTGGCGAATTTCGTCGAGTAATGGTTCATCCCATAGAACGTATGGCGCGGTGCCAGCTCCATCAGCTGAGCTCGTTCCCCCTCAGTGAATTGCGGTAGTCGCTTGCCCAGCTGCGTTCTCATTGCAGGCGGATAATCCCTCCCCAGGAAGATAGGGTCTCCAAACCAAGCAATGTAAAATTCAAGTCGCCGCTGCGCTGCCTCGCGGTCCGCAGGATCTGACGCATCCCACGGCTCATACCAGTGCCCATTGAGCACAATGGAGATCTCGCCCTTCTGGATCCCCGCATAGTCCCGGGTATACAGCCCCACGGCTGCCGCATGCGCCAGGATAAGCGTATGCCCAACAACCCACGGCTCCCTCGACGAATCACCGCCGGCCTCCGTACAGCGCCCCGGAGCAAGAACGCCCGAGTGGTGGCCGAATATGGCAATAATGTACGGCTCGTTGAAGGTAATCCATTTCTGGACCCGGTCGCCGAACGCCTCAAAACACACCCGTGCATAGCTCTCGAAGTCCGCTACAAACTCGGCCGTGTTCAGGAATGCACCGTACTGCTCGTACAGTGCGGCGGGCACATCCCAGTGGTATAGCGTGACGACAGGCTCAATGTCCCGCGCGAGAAGCCCGTCAATCAATTTGTTGTAGAATGCTATTCCGGCCGCATTGATGGGGTCGTTTCGTCCACCTAGTGGGATGGTTCGCGCCCACGCAATGCTAAAGCGGTAGATGTCTACCCCGTATGAGGCCATGAGGTCTAGGTCTTCGTCGACGCGGTTATAGTGGTCGCAGGCTACATCGCCGTTCTCGTTGTTCGTTCGTGACGGCGAAAGGTGGCTGAATGTGTCCCAGATCGAGGCGCCTTTGCCGTCTGCCACTGGTGAGCCCTCGATCTGGTACGCTGCTGTTGCGGTGCCCCAGCGGAAGGTTGGCGGGAGGGGGAGCTCCTCTATGGGTGGGAGGGGGTCGTAGGGGGGTTCTTCTGGTGAACTATGAGAGTCGGCTTTGAGCGCCTCGAACATGTTGACGTTGACATTGGTAGTCTCCATTGTTTTGCTTGTGGAAGTAGAATTTTCTGTCTGCCTGTATCTCCGAGTAAGGCCGCGGCATAAATACATCAATGGATTGTGCCTAGGTCAAAGCTCGGCTGAGGCGACTGCGACCCCCACCAGCATGCATTGGCCTCGCTGGGACTTACCCCGAGGACATGAGCAAGGCAACATAGTCTTGTGTCGGGCCAGTTCTTCCTCTTTTCCACTTTTTGCAACATCTTGCAATGGCACGAATCACAAACATCCGCTTCGAGCATTACCACGCCCCCAACACCCTTGGTGTTGAGGATACCCGTCCAAGAATCTCCTGGAACTATGAGGACTTCTCGTCACATTTTGAGCAAAGTGCATACGAGCTCGAAGTGTCTGATGTCTCTGAGTCGTCTACGCTCACCGTCATCTCATCCATAAAACAATCCTCTCCCTACTCGTACCTCGTCCCCTGGCCAGAAGCATATGCACCTCTCGTATCGCGCCAACGAATCGCAGTTCGCGTACGGGCATGGGATCATGCTGAGAATGTTGTCACCTGGAGTGACTACGCCTACCTAGAAGTCGGACTGCTGAGGCGCACTGACTGGCATTGCAAGCGCATCGCAGCTCCCTGGGGCCCAAGGACCTTCACTGGGCCTGATGCCGAGGATATCTACCGCAAAGCATTCCACCTCGGTATCATATCTCCCAACTCAATCATCAAAGCTCGGCTTTACATCACTGCGCAGGGAGTGTACGAAGCCGAAGTCAATGGAAAGCGAGTCGGTGATCACTTCATGCCACCTGGGTGGACGGCGTACGACGGGCGACTCCAGTATCAGACATACGATGTTGGAGACATGCTCAAGCCAGGTGAGAACTGTATCGGCGTTCGCGTTGCAGAGGGCTGGTTCTGTGGACGGATTGGGTTTGAGGGTGGTCATCGCAATATCTGGGGTGAGCATACGGCGTTGCTGGTGCAGATGGAGATTACCCTTGATTCTGGAGACGTAGTGATGGTGCTTTCTGATGTGTCGTGGGGTGTCGCGAAGGGGCCTATTCGGCTTGCGGAGATATATGATGGCGAGAAGTACGATGCGAGGAAGGAAGTATGGGGTGGGTCATCTGCTGCGAAGATTGAGGACGATGATGTGCTGTGGGATTCAGTGCTTGAGATGCCAGACCTTCCGGACACGGTGAAACTCACTGCGGGATTTGCAGAGCCAGTTCGCCGAATTGAGGTGACCAAGCCAGTATCTATTACTACTACGCCATCCGGAAAGGTCGTTCTTGACTTTGGGCAAAACCTAGTCGGGTATGTGCATCTGAGAAATATCAACGGGAAGCCCGGTGACAAGATCACTCTTTCGCATGCAGAAGTCCTCGAACACGGAGAACTCTGTACAAGGCCGCTTCGAATCTGCAAAGCAGTTGACGAGTACACCCTCAAAGGCACGCCAGATGAGGAATACGCCCCGCGATTTACGTTCCACGGGTTCCGCTACGCCCAAGTCGACGGCTGGCCCGGCGACAGCGACAACCTACTCAGTGCCGCAGAAGCAATCGTTTGCCACAGCGACATGAAGCCCACCGGTACATTTAGCTGCTCGTACCCACTAATCAATAAACTCTACGCCAACATCGTCTGGGGAATGCGCGGGAACTTCCTCTCCGTGCCCACAGACTGCCCCCAGCGCGACGAGCGCCTAGGCTGGTCCGGCGACCTGGCTCTCTTCGCGCCAACAGCGGTATTGTTGTACGACTGCTTCAACTTTCTTAAGAACTGGCTCATCGATGTTGAGCATGACCAGATGGTTCTCGCCGGCGTTCCGGCCATGGTCACGCCCAATGCGACGCTTCCTGACCCCGTCTGGTGTCGTCGCGTCCCCTGTGCGATCTGGCATGATGTTACGGTTCTTGTGCCGTGGGCTCTCTACGAGGAGAGCGGGGACGCGAGGATCCTTGCGCAGCAGTATCATAGCATGGTAACCTGGATGAGCAAGGTCCCGAGAAATACCAGCGGGGCTACGAGTTTGTGGGATAAGAGCGTTTTTAATCTCGGGGTATGACCCGTCTACTTCCTCTACCCTACCTCTAATAAGCTTAAATGCTAATTGATACGTGCTTCGTGTATAGGACTGGCTCGACCCGTCCGCGCCCCCTTCAGCGCCCTGGACAGGCTCAACAGACGCCCAACTCGTCGCAAACGCCTTCCTCCTGCACAGCCTCTCGCTCATGATCAAAATCAGCGAAATCCTCCACCAATCATCTGACACAGCACACTTCAAAACCTGGCACGCCTCTGCCCTCTCGCAGTTCCAACACGAGTACGTCACGCCCTCAGGCCGACTAGTCAGCGATTCTCAAACGGCCTACGCCCTCGCAATAGTCTTTGACCTCCTTGAAGCCTCTCAAACCGCCCACGCCGCAAGAAGACTCGTCTACCTCGTCCGCAAGAATAACTTTTGTATAGCCACGGGTTTCGCGGGCACACCGTATATCGCTGAAGCCCTTGCGATGACAGGGCATCTGAATGTTGCGTACGCCATGCTTTTTAATGAGAAGTGTCCGTCCTGGCTATACCCCGTCACCATGGGCGCAACGACGGTCTGGGAACGCTGGGATAGCATGCTCCCCGACGGGAGTGTGAATAGTGGTGAGATGACGAGCTTCAATCACTATGCGTTTGGGAGTATTGCGCGGTTTTTGTATGAGCGGGTTGCGGGGTTGAGAAGGGTCGAGCCTAGTTGGAAACGGTTCGTTGTTGAGCCGGGGATTATCGCGGGTCGAGGAATACCATTTAGTCACTCGAGGGCTGAGCATGCGTGTCCGTTTGGGATAATAAGGTGTAGCTGGGTTGCTGAGGAGGTTGAGGATGAGTATGAGGATGAAGATCAGCTAGTTGAGGGTAGAGATGGGGCGGATGTGTATAAGATCAGCGTGCAGGTTTCCGTGCCCTATAGCAAAACCTGCGAGGTTATTATTCCGGCCGACAGGGGGGTAAGGAAAGAGGTTGTTGGGTCTGGCGAGTGGAGCTTTGAGTCCGTGTTTGTGGGAGATGCGTTTGGGTCATGGCCTGTTGAGCCGTTGCCGCCGAAGTCATAGCCCTGCCATGGCAATCCAGGGCAAAGATGCCTACCAATACGTATAGGTACAAATCTGGAAGCCTAGATCCAAACAACAAGATTGAGGTCTTGAGGAAGCAGCATAGACATTCATTGCTTCTGAGTGTATTTCAGAAGATAGTCTTCCTCTAACACAAAGCTTCCATTTAGTATAGTGTTCCAAATCTCCCTCTTTCTTATTGCCAGGACTCATTCTGTCTATCCCAAGCTGAAGGTGCCTATCAAAATATATACAATCTAAATCCCCCTTTCCTTTGCAAGTGCCCAGCAACAAATGTTAACGGCGACACCCCATATATCATCCTCTACAAGATTAGATATCACGACAAGAACTAGTCCGGGAAAAAGGTGGCTGCACTCCCATACTGACATAGAACAGAGCACTGGTTGATGTCAATCAGTGAGGTTCTTGCATTGTACGGAGGACCGGGGTCCTGGTAAGCTTGACCGTACATAGGTACCACTGGCGCTACCCAGACACACCTGCAGGAAGGGCGGCCGGTTCCATTTTCCCCAGTGAAGTTTATGCTCCAGCTTGGCGCTGGAGATTCCGCTCCGCTCCGCCAGGTAATGCCAAGAACCCTATGATTGGATCTGCTTCTGCTCCGGCTCCATCTCACCCCGCCTGCGCTTCTTCATACCTAGGTACGTAGCTAACCGCACATGCCGCTGCTCAGCGGCAGTATAGCGTATAACCGGATCTCGAGCCTGGATCCCATAATCTATCAACACCAGCAGGCGCTTTTCGATATAAAGGATACAGCGGCTACACACCGCGACCATGGTCTTCTGTACAGGACCGGAAGTAGATGCAAGTTAAGTCCCAGCGGCGCTGTAGTCTTCATTCTTCATTACAATGAAAACAGGAGTCGTAGTGGGCGACCACTGGGGCGATCTAGTATGGTACTGGTCGTATGTTTGCAGTCTGCTCCCGCCACTACTATGCTTCTGACATCCAGTGTCACACCTGGGTACACATCTCTAAACTTCTAGTGAGGTTTATAATAGTAGTAGCGCCACGTTCGAGCTCCCGAGTCCTCAGAATTGACCTTCATCATCATCTGACGCAAGCTCGATCACGCTCGCGGCACGGACGCAAGGGTTCGCAAAGCTCGACATCACGCCGCCACTCCTCTTAGCAGCATGGCCCTTGAGGAGCGCCACAACGTCCTTCAGTGACGCCACAAGCGCGCGCTTCGGTCCGTTACGGGTAGAGGCTGGGATCTTCGTTATTTCAATCATGGTAGACGGAATAGCCGAATGGACAACGACTTCTGGCACGCCCAGCGCAGGGTCCAGCAAACTCGTCACTATCTGCAGGTGGCCCTTGCTTGCGGCGTACTCAAGCATGGTTTGGCCTTTAGAGTCCCCACGCCACATGTCGGTCGTTGCCTCGGGGTCCGCTAAGAGGAGGTTCAATGCCTCGAGGTGGTTTTCTCGCGCTGCGAGAATGAGCGGGGTACAGCCGCCGTTGTCGACGGGGGCTTTCTCGAGATCGGTGCGCGGGAGGATGAGCTGCAGCAGCTCGACGTCGCCGAAGAAAGCTGCCGAGGCGATCGGCAGTTCACGTTGATCTTGGGATGGGACAGCAGCGCCTTGATTAGCTGCCTGTTGCGGTGGCGTTCTTCACCCCGGTCGTGCTTCTTGAAGTGTTCCACGTCGCTTGCTATGCTCAATGACGTTGCAGTCGTCGTCTTGGACAAATATTCATTGCGGTACCAAAGTAGGTCTTGCGTGGTATACCATTTCGAGGGCTGGTTCACGTCTAGGCCTGGATGGTCTAACAGCGCTCGCACCACGCCTATTTCTTTCTCTTTATAGAACAGGCGGGCCCATTTTGCGTGTTCTTGAAATGGCTACTCCCAACAGGGTCCTTTTTTTGTCACATGCGTTTATGTCGAAATCACCGCGGAAAAGCAGATAGCGAAGGATATTCTCCGTGCCTGATGCGGCAACAGTCAACGTGAATGGCCCTTCGTAACCGGTCAATTTTATCTTCAGGGCGGCGAGCACGGTCTCGACTATTGTCCGTACAATTTCGGTGCTGCCATTTTTCACCTCGTCAAGAAGAATCAATTTGAGCTTAACCCTGCTTACGAACTTCGATAGTTCAGCAACTATATCCCTATGATCTTCTTTCGCGCCTGTAAGGGGAGGCAGCCGGGCTCCCATGGTTTGGTTTCACGCAGCCCTGATCCTGTTAGGAGCTGTCGAACAACATGCACTTGGCCCGCCTTGACTGCCCAGTCAATCGGTCGCTCTGAGTCTTTGTTCGGAGAGATGGGATCTGCCCCAGCCTTGATCAGAAACTTCACCGCCTCTGCATGGCCTCCCATGACCGCAAAGTGGATCGCGCCGTTTCCATTCCGGTCTGTGTGACAAGCAAGATCAATACCACACCGAGCAAGATGTTTCAAGGCCTCCATTTGTCCGCTAAGGGCTGCGGCCATGACTAGCGGGCAGGTCCACTCATTGCTAGGATCGCCATGGATGTCTGCACCCAGGGCGACCAGTCGCTCCATGTGGTCAATGCGACCCATATAGGCAGCCGCCGCCAGTGCCAGGGCAGAGGACGACTTTCGCTTCGCGTCCTCTAGGACCTCGTCTTCACTATAGCCTTGCAGTAGCAAGTTGTTGAGTCTCGACCGCATGGGAACCATATCGATAGCGATCAACGCGTCAAAAAATGCCCGTCGTATCGTATCGGGATCACTATCTCGACTACCTGATTTCGCAAGCAATCTGACGGCTTCCTTTGTGCCGATGGCAATCGCGTTGGCGGAGATGTAGCGACTGTTTCGCTCGATTGGGTTTGGCAAGCAGCTGGTTACGAGCATCCGGAGTAACCCTTCCACCATCACCAGCACGGGCCCCGCCAGGTCCATGCTCAAGAATCGCTTGTAAAGGATTAAATTCAGGTCCTTGAGTGCCATGAGGAACTGGTCCACGACGAAGGCATTGAAGCGTCCTGGATCGTTCGTTAGAATGGGGGACCCAAAAACCTAGATATGAACAAGAGGTACATGTTGTCGACGAGTTGGGGGTTTTGAGAACTAAAATAGGCCAGTGTCATATTTCCGAGCATCCACGGTTGCAAATGGCCCCTCCTCCCAATCGTGAGCTAGCTCGTGGACGATTTTGTGGAGGATCTCGGCGGGGAGCGTGGGCAACGCCATCTTGCCGCGTCATGCGCGAGATTCAATCAAGTCGTGGAGGTGGAGAAAATCAACAAGCAGGTATTGAATGGGTCAGGTATATAGATACGTTATATAACAAGCTGTGCCCGTATTCGGAAAACGCGTGGGAGGATCCATGATTGAGGTTGAGAGTGAAATTGGTCCGTGCGTGGGGAGTTGGAGGTGAAAATGCCAAGAAAAGATATTGCTAGCTGCACAGGTCAGCAGCAGCAGCCAATCAAACTAAACTATGAGGTTGTATTAGATACTGAAAAAAGCAAAGATTATGTGAAACGTAAGTGTAATGGCCCTGGGGAGCGTATCACTTACTAGTCGAAACTCGAGTACATGATCGTTTAGATTGGATACGGAAGCCGCCACGCAGCTGGAGAGGAGTCATGCCCTGTACGGCAAGGGCCACCACTCGCATATAGGAGACTCTCAAGGGCGTCACGGGAGACTTAGGTATGACAGGTACGTATGATAGCCAATGCGGCAAGCATACTTACTATGGTATGCATGAAACACTCCGTCCTATCTCTCAGCTTGAGAGTTAAGATAGAATCACATTTTGCCTAGCCTACAGGTTGACCAAATATATCATTGAACTACCATTGAAGCCAACTCGGATTTACAGCCCTAACTGTCACCTTTAAACTGATGTTCTGTCTAAGGCTTAAGATCATTTGTTCATGAAGGTCCAATAAAGCAAATCTATATATTCGACGGTTAAAAACCGGGGCAGACGCCCAATCTAGGCTCTAAACAAAGCGTAGTAACTAGTTACAAGCAATTCCCTTCATTTCTTCGGAGAACATCAACAACGAAGATCCTCCTATCTCTTGCGATTTGGTGGTGAGAAACGTGTATATTTCAAACCAGTAGAAACCTGCTAGAAAGTTAGCACAGCAAATCAAACGATGTCGATTGCAACATACCAAGTATCTCCAAAAAATGACATCTTAGACCTGCGTAAGAACAATGGGCGAGCAGTCATCACCAGGAGTCTGGTTATCCTTGCGGACAGCACCAAGCTTGATAGTCTGGAAGAGCTCATCAAGCGGGCAGGCATAGAAGCTGCCGTGGGACCAGGTGAGCTTGCCATCCTCGATGGAGAAGCCAGAGTCGCCGGAGCTGGAGCCGTAGAGGACGTCACCCCTGTTGCCGACGTAGACTGAAATACTATATGTAAGCATTGTTCTGCTCTACGCAAAGGATTGGATATGACTGCAGGGGATGCGGGTGACTTACCCTTCTGGCCATCAGAGGTGCTCAGGTAGCCGTTGCTGACGGTGAAGTCGGAGCCCTGGCTCTGGAACTCGATGGCACCGTTGCTGGCGTAGATCTGCTTGCCGTTCAGATGCATGTAGCCGTCGCCGCTGACGACGAACTTTGTGGCGGTTGAGGTCGCGGCGAGGGCGAGGGCCAGGACGGAGGCGAAGCTGGTCTTCATTTTGACGGTTGTTGGGTTGGTTTGGTAAAGAAGAGAGTTTTTAAGAGGATTGTTGGGGAGAGGAGTTGATGCTGTTGATGGTGAGGGTATTTGGACGTAGCATCAAGGGGGCTTATATAGAGAGGCGCTACCATGGTACTCATGAAAAAAAAAATACGGAGTATGTAGAAGAGTGACGCCCGTGAGAACCTTGATAGACCTTCAGGGTCCACACTCAAAGTAGTAAATTAATGCGTAAACTACTAATTGCTGACAGAATGGGTCAAGAGTGCTTGAGTAATTAAGCATGGGTACCTTGAAGGCCTCGTATAGTGCTGATGTCCACTGCCCGGATACAAGCGGCTGTACTTTATTGACGCACTGTACCCTTGATTAAACCTATTATACAAATTTCGTTTTGTGTCACAGAATAGAGACTAGGAAGAGACGGGGGTTGGAGCCGTCGGAGATAGTGTTGCTGACAAGTTTGCTGATAGTGACTTGTTCATTTATTGAAAAATGTATCCTGAAAGCCCCGAAAGCCCTACGAGGGCAAGGCAGGTCAGAAAGTCTCAATTTTGCGGATCCTCCCGCTAAAATTGCTGTCATCTTGACTTGGCTTTCTTCATGATGGAATCTACTTGCGAGTGAACACCCGTTAGACTGCGTCAGCTGTCCAGTCGAAAAATAAGTAGAACGGTAGCACCTGAAAATTTCACGAGTTTCCATTATACAATAACCCGGGTACGGCAGTAGTCGCTAACTGCCTGCTAGAGCCCATATACAAACGAGGACCTCGTGTACTGTTGCAACGTTCATCTAACCACATCCCCACAGGGTCTTTCCTGTCCCAGTTGCGACGAATCATTCTCCAGGGCTAGGTCATCCTATGGACGCAAGCGAGTCATGCCAATATCCATGCCCTATAAGGCCTTCTAATCCGGAACTGTCCATTGGTATGCTGCATGGTCTGCATGCATATGTGATCCACCGCATACCTAGGTAGTGTATAAACCAATATGAGGAATTTCAATTAGAGAATGGATTTAATGCCTCATTGCGGATTTTGAGGGGAAAGGGACCGCCATCACCCTAGTCATACCGAGGATAAACGCATAGCCGGCACGCGATGACGAGCAGCAGCAAGAGAGTCGGGACATGTCCGCATTTGCATTGATCCAAGGAGGCGAACCGACTGCTGCGGTCTTTTTGCTCCAGAATGACTGAAAGCTTGGTTCGAGGATGAGAATAGCTCGGCGTAGAGGATAGAGTAGGTATTCTTGCTACTTGGTTACGTTATGATTGTGGACATATACCTAAATCTATAAGTCGTACTTAAGCAAGCACTAATGAAGGCGATGGCTGTTAGCATTGTAGTATCGCAAGTTCTGGCCACTGTGGATTCCTCTCTCTAAGCTTACGCAGGTCACAAGAGTAGAAGCTTACCATAGTATCTGGGCCGTCCACGCGCAGTGAACTACTCCTTCCCAACCTCCTCAACATGGTCCAGATCCCCTTTAGTCTCTCCATCCTCGATGGAGCCGCCAAGCCCCAGCTGGTTCCGAATCGCCGCCATCCGCACCATATCCTGCTCGCCTTGATTCCCGCCAAAGATATTGTCCATTTGCTCGATACGGACATTCTTGGTTTCGGGTAGAAAGAAGAATACCCAAATCCAAAGGAAGATGCAGAATGCTAGTTGAGGACTATGTTAGTCTGCTGTATTGGGGGACTGAATGGGTAGGTGCATACCGAGGAAGAAATAGAATGTGCCATACTTAATGTTATCAAGCATTCGTGGGGTGATGAGGGCAACGATAAACTGTGTGTTTTAGTTAATAGGTATAGGTAGAGGTGTAGATGAAAACATACATTGCTGAGCCAATTAACACCAATCGCGATACCAACCGCTTGAGCTCGAACACCGGGTGGGAAAATCTCAGATGGGATGATCCAGTTGATGCAGCCAATGCTGAAGGCGAAGAACGATATGTATATCCAGAGAAAAACTGCCGCGGCCCATCCAGCATCGGTATGCGACGCCCAGGAGTCTTTGTAGACCGCGTAGATAGTAGCCACTACAAGCTGTGCAACTCCCATTCCTGTGGCACCAATAAGGAGCAGTGTCTTGCGGCCGTAGTAGTCAACGAACAGGATTGCCGGTATGGTGCACAGAAAGTTGATGATCCCGACCACGCCCGTAGCAAGAAGATTTACCGAGCTACCAGTCAAGCCTATGTTCTCGAATATCTGGGGTGCGTAGTAGATAATAGCGTTGATTCCAGTAAATTGCTGAATAAGTTGAAGAAGGCACGCTATCAGCATCCGGCGGTTCAGATGGCGCAAGACAAACAGCGACTTGTATCTTTCGAGGCTCAGACGCGCAGATGAGGTAATTCCTGGATACATAGAAGCAGTTGTCTCCCTGTCGAATAGTGCAGAGGCTTTGATTTCGAGGATTTCGTTCTGGACGCGGAAGTCGGTTTGAGGGACGCGGCGGATGCGGGACAGTGTTGATGATGCTTCATCTTCACGGTCTATGTATATGGCTTGGTTAGCTAGGCTAATAAATCGTCTGAAAATTGAAGTCACCTTTCATCATCAGCCAGCGAGGACTGTACGGGAGGTAGAATGTTCCACCCGCAAGGACCAGCGAGAATAGGCACTGAAGTGCAAGAGGCAGGCGCCATGCAGCGGACGACTGGCCATCGCCGGTGCCTCCTATATACTGGGTGCCATAGTTCAGCCAGAACGAGACCATGATACCCGCCGTAATCCCACCCTGCTGCAAAGCAGTAAGCCCACCACGCAGGTTTGGCGGTGCTAGCTCACTAATATATAACGGAACCACCATCGATAACTGGCCAATTGAAAGACCCGCGATAAAACGTGCGATGAATATCATTGGGATGTTGACCGAAGCCGCTTGAAGAATGGAACCGACCAGGAATACGATGTTTGCGAGCAGGATTGACCAGCGTCTGGAGAGGGCATCGGCGATGGGTCCATTGGCTAACGCTCCAAACATGGCTCCAAGAGTAAGAACGGATACCATCCATCCTTGTAGCGTTGCATCGTCGGCGAGAACGGGGAACTGTTTTGTCTAGACACGGTGCTAGTCAGCATGCTTAGCTAGACAAAAGGTGAGAAGTGGTCTTACGAAGTTGTTCATCACCAAGACACCACTGATGACACCCTGATCGTAGCTAGACACAAATTCAGCCTTTCTGTCATGTCAATAGTTCAGGCAACTAACCCGAACAATACGCCACCGAGACTGGCAAAGCATGACAAGAAGAACAAGTAAGGCTCTTTGACAAGTCCCTTGATTCCTGCAATCAATCAGCACAAGCTGGACTTAACGGGGCCATCGTTCTACCAGATTCTCCATAGGAGATGTCAGTATCCCCAGCAGGAGCAAGATTCCCAACTGCGCCCATATTTTAGTAGATTCAATGACTCAAAGCAGTACAAACGGGGTACTACATAGTACAAAGCATAACCCACCATGGCACTCGCTCGTAGTTATACTCCAGAAAGCGGGAGTATACATTACCGGGTCAGCCGACAGCCGGGGTCTGGGGTTGTCTGGGGTCCATTCCAATAGGTCTAACGTATGACATCTGTCGGTACTCAGTGCCCCGAACAAATCCACCCGACGGCAAAACTTGAAAGGCAATAGGAATAGTACTCCAACCGCTGCGGCGATGTCGGTCGGCGGTAGCCCGGTATACAGATGGTGCGTGATGTTCGGTCGACAGTCGGCCGATGGCCGCATATCCTTATTATTGAGACTTTTTTTAAGTTTGCTCAGCTTCGTTCTCCAAGGCAGGACCAGGCAATATGAACCAGGTTTACCAGACCCTCGTCGCTCGGGCCTTGCATGTCTGCCAGCACCAGCGCGTAACGTCACCCTCAAACCGTGTGATTATTGCCCTTTGCGGTCCTCCAGGGTCAGGTAAGTCGACCATCGCGGCGGAAGTTGTTGCAAGGCTCAACACGTTAGCCCACTCAACCGTTTGCCATTGCTCTTCCTATGGATGGCTTTCATTATCAAAGAAGTACTTGGATAGCCTGCCTAATCATGAAGAAGCATATGCGCGCCGCGGTGCCCATTGGACTTTCGATGCGACGGGCGTACTGCACCTGGTCAAAGCACTTCACCTTAGCAAGACGAACGTGCAGGAGGTGATTAAAGCGCCGCACTTCGACCATGCTGTCGGAGACCTGTGGAAGGGGCTATTGTTGTTTCCCCCGAGGTATCTCTCGTAATTTTGGAAGGAAACTACTTGTCATATAACGTCGCGCCATGGTCTGGGATCGTGAATTTTGTGGATGATACGTGGTTTGTGGAGGGAGGTTGATCTTGAAGCTATGAGGCAGCGTATCGCGAAGAGATATCTGCGAAGCGGGATCGAGAGAAACTGGGCTGATGCTATTCGAAGAGCTGAAAGTAACGATATTCCCAATGGCATCGAGATCCAAAGGAACCTGATACCACCAGCTGTGATAGTACGGAGCGTCGACGAACCGTGACTGCGAGGTATGTACGATCCCGCAGAGGTATAAGCATAACTGACTCTCGTAGTTTCTTTTTCCAGCTGATGATGCAGTGCAAGACTCTCGAGCTTGTCACCTTATGCTGCCCGGCTCCAGAACCTTTCACGCCTTCGCTTGGATTCGAACTCATCGGACAAATATATATAACTGCCGGGGAGCTACGCAACACAGCCGGTTAGCGGAGTAGGTAATGCATATGGCGATCCATTTCACTAGCACCCCTGCCTCATCTCTATATTTCCATATGCGAAATTTTAAGCATGCAGCACGATGCCTCGGGTAGATAGGCCATGGAGTAACGTCGACGGCCACAAACGCCATCACACCAAGAACCACTGATCGATACCGGCGGACTTGGCTGCGAGAAACGCATGATGGGAGACCTCGGCTATGCTGTGTAGCCGTTCATCGGGCCGTTGACCGTTGCTCCGGGAATAATGATGAGTTGATGACAGTGGATGGAGAGTCAGTGCTCCTGATGCTTGTTCACCTGTGGGGCTTGGCAATTCAGGGTCTTGAAAACCTCGTATTGCCATCTGACAAATACGAGGTGACACTTTTGGTCACAACAGCCATCTCGAAGACTACACTGAGCAACACATGGCTGAATTGATCTTCGCAGACCGCTATCTACGTATTTTATCCGTCGTAATTGATAGAACTCTCAACCATGAAGAGTATCTCGTATCCTCGGCTATGGACGGTGGATCCAGGGGCTGAGCAAGATGACATCACATGCTGCCCCCCCTTGGCTTATCCCCAATCGCTTTTCTTTCTCTCCGTTCGCGGCTTCAGAAAATGACGAGGTCATTCTCGCTAATCGATCGTTCCTCTCGATGACGAACGACTTGGCTACCGGCTATCCCCACCGTTCCAGCCTTTGCCCATGATCGCCTGTGTCATATTCCCCTGACGACTTTCGCTCAGAACAATCGCGCCTCCCTCCCATCCTACTGCCTAGCAATGAGTACAATTGAACCATTATGGCCTTGAGCAGTCTTTCAATCGGAGTCGCCCTCACTCCAACAGTTTTTTCAACCCTCTTTTCCCACGTACGTTGCTATTCCGCGCTTCCCCGGTCCCCGCAGAGGTACTGACAAAGCAGTACGTGAACCGCAAAACCCTCCACAACAAGCCGAACGTCCACCTGTCATACGATGAAGGAATTTCAGTGATTCGCGAGTTTATAAACTTCAGTTCCAAGCGTCCGATCGAGTATATCCAGGAATTCACCGGCCAGCGAGTTCCGGCGCCGCACTGGGTGAGGATCGAGCGGGTAACTGTCGCGGAAGAATTCTTGTCGGAATCGGCAGCATTGTTAATCAAGCAACTTGGCCCTGATGGCGTCGCGCAGGTTGGAGGCGAGAAGTGGTGGCAGTGGCGCGGCCCGTCGGGGGACAAGAATAATGGAGAGTTGAGAGGCGAATGGATCGAGATGCACAGCGACTACAATGAGCGTAAACGCGCGGGAAAAAAGGATGCCAACAACAGACGGATCATGCTGTACATCCACGGCGGCGCGTACTACTTTGGGAGCGTGCAGACGCATCGGTATCAGCTGCAGCGCCATGCCCGGAAGCTAAAAGGGAGGGTCTTTGCACGGTATGCACTTTCCTCATGGTGGATGTTAATGTTTCGCTAACAGCCGCAGTGAGTAACTCTATACGGGTTGGATCTCTAGTCCTAGCTAACAACATGAAGCCGACTATCGCTTGTCGCCGCAGTTTCCGTTCCCCTGCCCGCTGCAGGACTCGCTGGCGTCGTATCTTTATCTTCTTCAAGACCATGCTCCCGAGGATATTATTTTCGCGGGAGACTCTGCTGGCGGAGGAATGATTCTCTCGTGAGTTTTACTGATCCGCTTGACGGAAAGACTCGACTGACATGTGACAGAATGCTCGTCATCTGCCGAGATCAAGGAATTCCATTGCCGGCTGGCGCAATCCTGATCTCCCCCTGGGTGGACCTCACACATTCGTTCCCTAGTATAGTAACAGAAAACCCCGGTGATTATATTCCTGGTCATGGCTTCTTGCACAAGCCATCCATAGCATGGCCTCCTCCCAATGAAGACGAGATTCGGGAGATCCACGAAGCACTCAAACAGAACCCAGCGGCAACGGGCGAAAAAGATGAACCCAGCATGGGAGAGGAGAATACATTTAACGTCAACTCGTCCAAGGCGACAATGGGTCATGGACGACGGCCTCCATCGTTTGTCATGAACGGCAAGACTATCGAGGTCAAGGACCAAATCCATATGTACACCACAAACGAGCTTCTTTTCCATCCCCTCGTGTCACCCATCTTCCAGCCTTCTCTCGGAGGGCTGCCCCCTCTCCAAATCATCAGTGGCGGCGGTGAAATGCTACGAGATGAGCAGTTCTACGTCGCCCACAAAGCCGCCAATCCGACAGCTTACCCACCTAACGACGACTTCATGGCCGACCTCGACCCAAAGCGCGAAATAGTCGATAAATATCCCGGAACCTACGTCCAGTTGCAAGTCTGGGATGATCTATGCCACGTAGCCCCGATCCTCAGCTTCACCCGCCCAGCGAAGTACATGTTCCGAGCAATCGCCCAATTCGGAGCATGGGCCTTAGCGCGCGCCCAAGACACGACAGTTGAAATTGTCAACGACGATGAAGTCTCCCCAATCTCCTCAAGCGAGTCCGAGAGCCCTGAAACATCCGACAACGAGGGAAGGGACAAGACACCGCGCGATCGACCAGGCAACGCTGTAGGCAAAGCCGGCGATCCTCTACCAGCATTCAAAGACCGGATGATCCGCCAGCGAGTCAACAAGCGAGGGCACATCTACCCTCTTCCCCCTCCGCGCGACTGCGCTGTTCTTAACTTGCCGCCCACATCCGTCGGCACGATCAACCCAGGCCTCCTGATGAAGTGGATGCTAGTGAAAGAAGAATGGGACACGAGGTTTGCAAAGGAGAAGGCTCGCATTCACCGGCTGCGCCTCGCTGGTCTCGCGTCTGGATTCCAGAACTTCGACGGCGACACCCCGCCGCCTAGTGCTTTGGCCGCAAGACGATTCTCGCCTGGTGCGCTCCCGCCAAAGGGGCTGCGGACATCCTACCCCATGACCATGTGGGCGAGATTCGCGACCAAGCACGATAAGCGGACGATCAAGCGCGAGAAGGATATGGATAGCCGGTCCCAGCGGTCGAACCGCGCGAGCGTGGACGCAGGACGCGCAGGGGCTTCTATAGCGAATGAGAACGACAAAGTCACATCCTTCCCGGTTGACCCGCCGGAGGCAGAGAAAAACGCACACAGAGCGGTTCCTACCATCAAGGCGGCCGTTACACCCAACGGCACCACGAACCCCTCCAACAATGACTCCGCCCCAGAACTAGCCCCCATCCCACAAGATAAACCCTTCGCCCCGCTGATCGTGCTCCCGAACTACGATGGCCCTGACAAGTCCGAGAACGCGAGCACACGCGCTCTCTTCCACGTCCCTGGAACCATCTCCGCAACCACAGGAGGCACCAAAAGCACGCAGGACCTGCACCACCGCGCGTCGTCACAGGGCGGGTCGGCGACCATTCGCAGCGGATTCACGGTCCAGTCTGATCCCGTAACTGATGACACGGCGAGTACCGTTGGCGGCGACGAGCGGAGTCTCGCCGTCACGACGAACACCGGGCGTGTTGATGCGGCGAGTACGCGTGCTGTGCTTAATGCGGATGGAATTCTGAGGCCGTCGACGGATAGTAATTCGGTTTATGTCTCGGTGGACAGTCTGCCGTTGACGAATGGAGTGGCCCCAGAGAGGGAGAACGAGATGTAGACGATACACCATTATTGTTGCTTGGGCTTTGTTGTACTATATGTTTGATTTGGATCTGGATCTACGTGATACCTATCTTGTTGTGCTATCTCTTTGGACTTTGGCCGATGCTTGACATATATTGAAATTTATACCCCGTGTTTATATACCCATGCGTTATATTTCTTGTCACTGTTACGTGTATAAATATATATGTTTACATCCACTACTTGCTGATACCCCTAGGTACCGTTTTGAAACGGGTATATGCACTAATTTTACAATGCCATAGAATATAGTACACTCAATACCTAGTAAATACCGCCTACCACTCCACCCCAGCCCTCTTAGCAACCTTCTCAGCAACACCCATAAACGCCTCGCGCCGGGCACTCCGATCCCCCTCCTCCGAAACAACAGTCGGCATCCCCCGATCCGCATCCTCGCAAACCCTCGCATCAAGCGGGATATCACCTAGGAACTCAACACCGAGCCTCTTACACTCAGCAACAACACCCCAATCCGCGTCGCCGTGTTCATGGCCATGGCCATGATGATGCAACCCCGCCGAAAAGATCTTCGTTTTCGTCCCACACTCCGGACACGCGAAGAACGCCATGTTTCGCACCATTCCGAGCACCGGGACCTCCATGCGCTGGAACATCCCGAAGCCCCGGACTGCATCGCGGAGCGCAATGTCCTGCGGCGTCGTGACGATCACCGCGCCGTCGAGGATGATTTCTTGCCCGATTGTGAGTTGGACGTCGCCTGTTCCTGGTGGGAGGTCGAGGAAGAGTACGTCGAGCGGGCCCCAGGAGACGGAGTGGAGAAGTTGCTGCATCGCTTTTGTGACCATGAGGCCGCGCCAGGAGATGGGTGTTGTATCCATTGGTTGGCGGTTGATGTCTGGTGTTGGGGATGTGGGTTCGGGAGGAGGTGGGAGGAGGTAGCCCATTGACATGGACTTTAGGCCGTAGTTCGTTAGGGGGAGGAGGCGGTCATCTAAATAGTAGCGTAGGATTAGCACTTGGTAGCTTGGGAGAAGGACAGGATAGACTAGGGCTAGGGATATGGTTTCTTCGCAGTATAACATACGTTCGTCTAGTCTCGGCTCTCCGGAAAGATTTAGCAGTGTTGGTATAGATGGACCGAAAATATCTGTGTCGAGGATTCCGGTGCGGATGCCGCGGCGCGCAAATGCGAGGGCAAGGTTGACTGCGCATCCGTGATTAGACAATGCTCTCGATTATTTGCAGGATAGACCGGGATGGTGGTGCGAGATGTACCAGCGATTGTAGATTTCCCAACTCCACCCTTCGCAGACGACACGGCAATGACCTTCTTCACATCGCGAATCTTGCGCTTCTCGGGGAGGCCGCGGCGACGGGGAAATGAGGGTGGGGTGCCGGAGCGCGGGAGGCCCTGCAAGCTTGTCAGATTCGCTCGGGCAATAATGACTTTGGAGGTGTACCAGCGGATTCTCATGCTGAAGACATCGAAAGGTCGAGAACAATCTCCTTGACGTCGCCATCTTGTGCTGAGTTGATGTCGTCGGAGTAGAAAGTCATGGAGCCTGAGGCCGGAGAATGCGATATTGCCGGCGATAGCTCTCACCGCTTCGGCGACAGATCCAACCAGAAGCCGTAAAAGACAGAGTGGGTCAATGCTAGACAGACCGCCTCCCGCATCATCGAAAATATTATCGCGGCAGAAAAATAATTTCTGCTGATCGAACTTGTCTAATCTCAAGCACAAAATGGCGCCGAAATCGTTAGCGGAGCAGATTGCTGATCTGGAGGATCTTACACCGAGGGGTATGCATTTTACTTTCCAGAACCACAGATTGTATTCCCCCGTTAATGTTGTTTTTTGAGCAGACTACGATCCCGAGGACATTGAGCGCGGTGGAAACTCCAGCGATGAAGATGTCGAGGTGAAGGATGCCGATGCTGGCCGGGAGCATTACCAGGTTGTAGGGTTAGCTCGCTCCTTTCCCAATGCCATGCCTTGTGGTATATGTGCTAATCAGACTAGCAAAGCGAAACTCCGCAACGAGGACCCAGTGTCGTTGGGCAAGCAGTATGCCGGTTCGCGGGTTAGCAGAGATGCGCTTGACGCCGAGAGCGACGAAGACCCATTCGCGGCGCGATCTAGCGATGAGGGAAGCGACGATGAGAGCGACGATCTCGGAGATGGTGACGAAGATGAAGATGAAGACGAAGACGAGGATATCTCCGGCGAAAGCCAAGACGAGAGGCCCCGGAAATCCAAAGCCCCCAGTGCAAAGGGTCGGAAAGATATTGATGTTGACATGGAGGACTCGGACGAAGACAGCGAAGATGAGGATGAGGATGGCTTCGACCAGGACGGATTCTCCGATGAGGATGACGAAGACGACGAGGAAGGATTCGACGACGACGAGGACGATGACGAATCCGACAAAGAGACCGCAAAACCCAAACGCCGCGTCAAGTTCGCGGGCTCCGACGCCGACGCCTCCGACGACCGCGCCCAACTCCGGCAACTCATGGCAACAGACCAGAAAACCATCGCCGCGACAATCTCTCAAGCCGCCAAGGCCGACGCAGTGAAAGGCCGCGCCGTCAAGCAACAACGCGCCACATTTGACGCTCTCCTCAACGCCCGCATCAAGCTGCAAAAGGGTCTAACAGCAGCGAATCAGCTCGCGACGCAAAGCCAAACCTTCGATGACACCGACGCCGAAGCCTTCAAATCCGCCGAGACCGCCGCGCTAACCCTCTGGTCAACCCTCGAAGACCTCCGCCTCACGCTCGTCGACGCCCAGACACAGGACGAGTCCAAGAAGCGCAAGCGCCCGGCCCCCGCAACACCGAGCACATCAACCTCGTCGTTGTGGAAACGCATGACCGAACTCGAATCCGACAGTCTCGCGCACCGCCGCGCAATCCTCGACAAATGGTCCAACAAAGTTCGCGGCTCGAGCAGCGCCACAACGCTCGCAAATTCCAAGACGAAACTCATCGGGTCTTCGGGAGCCCAGCAAACCATCACCGCCGTGCTCGACGCGCACGTCGCGAGCGAAACAGGCGATATCCGCGGGGGCAAGCGCTCGAAACCCTCCACCACCGACACTGAAGAACAGCCCGTCTACGACGACACAATCTTCTACCAATCCCTCCTGCGCGACCTGGTAAGCCAGCGCATGTCGTCAAGTGACGCAATAACCAACGGCCTCGACACGTTGCACCTCCTCCCCTCGCGCAACGGCGGCGCGATTCATCCCGTAACCGGCATGCGCAAGGACAAGGTCAAGCGCGAGATCGACACGCGGGCGTCGAAGGGCCGCAAGATGCGCTTCGATGTGCATGAGAAGCTGCAGAACTTTATGGCGCCTGAGGAGCGGGGCACGTGGACGCGTCGCGCGAGAGACGAGTTCTTTGCGTCGCTGCTGGGAAGGAGTGCGAGTGGGTTGTTGAGGGAGGAGAGTGGGGATGAGGAGGAGGATGAGAGTATGCGGGGTGGGGAGGAGAGTGAGGAGGATGCTGAGGAGGGGGGACTTAGGCTTTTTAGGAGCTGAGTATCTTGAAAGCAGGAAAGGGTTTGGATTGTGATGGAGTTTGGAAGGGTTTAAAAATCTTGAGAGCTGTACATATACATCTATGCATGCGGTTGACTTGTATAGAAGAAGAGCGTTATCAGCGCAATTTGTGCATTACTATCTCGTTTCCCTATCTCATCCGTACCCTAACGCCTCGTAACGTCGTTAATCATGTCTCATAACCGCTGCTAAGCGAACCACCACCCCTTGCTCCCCTCCGTCGAAGCGTTAACCAACACCTATCCCAATCCCGCACTCTAATCCTTCGAAACCACAGCGGGAGGCTCATACCGCGGCAAAATCGGCCTCGCTGACGCCTCCCAGCTGAAATCCGTCCGTCTCGGTAACCCCATCATGCGCTCACGAACCGCCTGCTGCAACGCCGCCTTGCGCTCTTGCTCTTCGCGAGGCGTCAGGAAGCGCGGATACCCGTGGGCATCAACAACGACGGCACCGCTGACATCGTTATAACTTGGGAGGATGGATTCTGAGGTTGTAGATGGTGGAGGCGATGTACTTTGCGCGTCCATGATTGTGCTTGGTGTGTTTTGTGTGTTTTGGTAGGAGTAGAGGGAGAAAGTTGGTGACGTTGGTGTTCTGGGGTGACTTGGTGAGAACGCTGGGGGGTCGACGTCTTCCCAGGTACTGTCCGTTTGCGGGACTGGTTGGTAGGATGATGCTGATGTTGACGATGATCGATGAGATGACGGGTGTGAGTTGGGCTCCCGAGCAGCTGCCACTGCCGCTGCCTGATGGGTCTTTGATGCAGGCCGAGGGTGCGTCGGGGTTCCAGCAGGAGTGCGCATCTTGCGAGTAAATAGTGTTCGAAGAGAGAGCCTGGACTCTTGCGTTGAAGTAGTCGTAGGCGCAGAAGCAGAAGTATGTGCAGAAGTCGAGCTCACCGAGGACGAGGTCTTGTTATGAAGGAACAGCATGTTGACGGGGATGAGGAATGACGAGGAATGAGATGAGAGTAGGGTATGTCCTCAGCGACGTGCCCAGAGCCCAGGTATGTTTGTGTTTATGTTGCTTCCAGACCGGTTCTCGAGGGGAGACGCATTCGGCGAATCGGCGCTGACGTGGACACGGAGTTGCCGGTGTGCGACACGGCGTTCTCTTTTCTTTTTTCCTCCAGCGTAGTAGATAGTCCGCCACGCAGCTTTCGATTCAAACTGAGAAATGGATCAAAGCACTGTGTTGTGTGACATGAGTCGTGCACCGAAGCCCAGGAATGTGTTGCCGAGTCAATCAGCGTCTAGAATCCGGGGTTGGACTAGTGGGGGGTAAAAGTTGGCAGAGGGAATGTGATAGGCTGAGTGGATTTATTAGCTGGCGAGGATTTCAGCGAGATCTGAGAAGGATCGTACCGTTTACCCTGGAACAGTACGAAGTAGTAGTGGTATGAGATGATGTCGTGATCGGGTAGCTCAAGAGAAGGTTAAGTACCCCAGGAAATGACGGGCACTGGGTCCCTGCCCCTGACCCCTGCGGTGGCCCCCAACGGGAGCTGAGGCCCCATCCAACCCCGCTTTTTGCACCCCGGGCCTCGTGCCTGTGTCTTTCCTTCTAGCAACGCCGCACATCATCAGCTGATCCAAATAGATCGAAATAGCCTCCGCCTCCAAACTCTCTATTTCTGGCTCTAGCCCCCTGCGATCACGATTACCATGGCCAAGCACACTACACAACTTCCCGCTTCCACCTCGCCAGCTCTGGTCCTAGGCCACCCATCGCCCGCCGAATCCCAGCAAATTTGGGGCCAAACCTCAACAATATGGACAGACGCCCTCACAGTCCCACAATATATGGAAGAGTACGCGTACATGCTGACAGTCCCACTCGCCCGGGAGGGCGGAATTACACAGTGGATCCTGGTGGATAGCGAGGCTGCTGACGATCCAAATGAAAGCGCGGGAGGCCAAGGGAGAAGGAGAACGGTGCTTGCATCATGCGAGACTTTTCGCAAGCGCGCTCTGGTCAGCAACACAGTCAACGACTCCGTTGAAGAATGCATCGTCCACGGCATCGCAAGCGTCTTCTGCGCCCCTGAGCTTCGACGCCAAGGGTATGCATCGCGACTATTGAAGGAACTAGGTCGCATCCTGCCAAGCTGGCAAACATCCCCAAAATCAAGATGCGCTGGCAGCGTGCTCTATTCCGACATCAATCCCGAGTTCTACGAGCGGCTAGGCTGGGTCCCCTCCCCGAGCCTTCAGCTGGAATTTCAGCCGCAAGACGTCATTTGCGAGGCGAGGCCGCTTTATGCTGAGGATCTGGAGGCGCTCTGTCGGAGAGATGAGGACATTCTCCGGGCGTCGCTGAGGGGTCCGTCGTCGACGGTCAATGGAACTAAGGTGAAATTCGCCATTATACCGGACCATGCGCATATCCGATGGCACCATAGCAAGGAGGAGTTTGGGGCCAATTCGCTTTTCGCCGGGAGCAGGAAGCCGGACGTCAAAGGGGCGATTGCTGGGTCTGAAGAAAACAGAGTCTGGGTGATCTGGGCACACCGCTTCTACCGGCATCCGGGCAGCAGCGAGTCATCTGCGAATACGCTCTACATCCTTCGTCTCGTCGTGGAGTCCTCAGCTCCTGACGCCAGGGACGTCAAAGCTGTGCTTCACGCCGCTCAGTCCGAAGCTTTGCAGTGGGGGCTAGGAAAGGTCAAGCTATGGAGCCCGACGAGAGAGTTAGAAGAGACAATTGAGGCAGCGGGTGTGAAGTTCGAAAAGGTAACCAGGGAGAAAGACAGCATACCTTGTCTAAACTGGTTCGGAGAAGGCACGACCCGCCAAGTCGAGTGGCTGCTAAATGAGAAGTATGCTTGGTGCTGAGAACGCCTTATGGACATGCAGCTATATTCAAGATGACCCTTATTTTCTCTCCTATATGTCCATTCTAATAGACCAGCCCCCCAAATCCAAGCCCCCCCAAATCCCTGACCTACGCATACACCCGCCCTCGCTTCAGCCGATCCCCTCCCGCCAAAACACCCCAGCCCCGCCACTAACAAAGGCAATATACTCCCTACTACCACCACCAGCATTTCCCCTACCTGCACCAGTCCCAGTCCCATCCCCACCAACCCCAACAAGCCGAACAGGCAAATCATGCAGCAGCCGCGCGCGATCCAGTCCCGACAAGCTACTCCCACCCCGCGGGAGCGGGATATACGGGTTATCCCTCGTCAGCGACGACACATGGCCGAGGATATCCGGGGCAAGAGTCTTGCCCTTGATATACAGCCCCGTAACAGCGCACAGGAAGAGGACGGCCGTCGTGAGAATAAAGAACGAGAGCCACATCGGGTCAATCTTGTAGATTGTTATCATGCGGGATGTGCTTGCGGTCGTCGTGTTGAACGGGGGAACGCGGTAGTCGCTCTCGGTGGAGTCGTTGACCGAGTCAGCGATGGATGCGCGGCTGATGGTGAAGGGGGCAAGCGTTGCTTGGTAGTATGTATTGAAGAGGGTGGTGAGGCGGTCCGAGACGAGCTGCTCGGGCACAGTACTCCAGTCGCGCGTGTAGTACAGATCGTACAGCACCGAGGCATTGTAGATGTAGCTATCGGTAGGCGAGGCCTGAAAGCGGTCGAGCGCGCCGGCGGCGTAGGGGAACTGGCTAAGGAGGAAGAACAGCGAGACCCAGTCGTAGTCGTTGAGCTGCCAGAAGTCGGTCCACGGTGTTAGTCTGCTGGGTCGCTTGTCCTTCTCTGAACGGCGCATGCGTGTGACGGCGCAGACGGCGTTGGGACAGGATATCGTGGACTCGATGAAGATGGTGGAGACGGTGCAGGTGTAGAGGGCTGTGGCGTTGAAGGATTCCCCGTTGGTTTTATCCCGCGAGCCGTAGAAGAGGGTCATGGCGGAGGTGTTGCGGGATGGGGCGGTGAAGTTGAAGTTTGTGTCCATGAAGAAGCTGGAGTGTGGTTGCTCTAGCGGACTGCGCAGGTACTGGGTGTTGTTGTAGAGGTTTGAGGCGTTGTGGTTGAGCAGTTTGCCGTCCCCGGCCATCGTCTGGTAGGCGTCGCTGTCGTCGACGTTGAGCACGAGGGTATGGCAGTCGAAGTCTAGATACTGTGATTCGACCGAGAATTAAGCGAGCAGAGTCGGCGGGATTCCCCGTAGGACCAACCCGACCAGCGACGAGTACGTCAGGTTGTCGTCTTGATGAGTTGCTCTCCAGGGATTCGTGCCATTCGTGGAGAGATCCGCCGGTAGAGCTCGCATCAGCGGCATCTTGGGCCAGCCCCATACATCACGCGGCGAGCTTTTTACCTCGTCTGAAGAAAGCAATGAGGCAGTGTAGATCGAGTTGACGGCGGCCACGGTATCCTGTGTGCTAGAGCTGCCGGCAAAGTTGGAGCTGATGTTCATGTCCATGTACCCGACGGTGAGATTGCCCGCCACCGCCGTTGTTGTCTCTGAAACCATTCGCAGTCCACTCTGGCCACCGAGGGGCGACATGGCCCACAGGAAGACGATGGGGATTGTGACGAGCCCCGGGCGCCGTAACGCGAGGATGGAGGCGAGGGTTCCTGCGAAACTGGTGCTGCCATTCAGTTGCTCGAGGAGCTGGTAATAAGCAAATGTCAGTCCAGGTCCCACAATCAGGAAATTGGGGAGGGCAGGTATATTCACCCCTAGAGAGGCGCTATTCTCTGCTCGCCATAGAGCCCAGCTCCGCATCATGCTCCCGGCAATCGCTGCAAAGACAATAGGGAACACCGTCGGACTGACTTTCGTGGCTTCAACGATCCTGCCGCCGTAATCGGAGACCTCTTTGCCGTCGAGGTGTATAACGAAACCCGCTAATACTAGGGGATCGTCAGCTGTTTTGTACAGGAAGACCGACGGACAACAACAGTAGATATCATACCTAAGAAGGAGAGGGTGCAACAAGCCAGGAAAACTTCAAGCCCGGTTGAAAAAGCCTCGGATTTCAAATTGCGCTGGAGCCCTTGCGGCTGCGGCCAATGGTACCTTTCGAGACCCTTGTCCGGTACAGGAATACCAGTAGTTTGTTCCTGCAGGTGAGAGGCTTCGTTCTCGTTCTCATTGGAATTGGAATTAGAGCCGGATGGTAACAGCTCTAGCTCGAGGTCATGCGTGCTTATCTCCGCCATGCTCCTCTCAAGCGAGCCCAGATATGACGGCGCGAGCGCGAGCTCCAGCTCGCTTTGCAGCGGGCTGACCTCCATGACAGCAACGGTCTCATTGTCGTCCGCCGCGTGCTCTGCAGGCGTATTCTCCGGGCTTCCAGTTCCAGTTCCAGTTCCGGGAAGCTGCACCGCGCTGTCGTTCCTGGGTTCGGCCATGTCTACCACTTGCGAAGGCTGAACAGAATCATCTATTGCATCTGGTATGCAGAGAAAGCGGAAGGGGGTCTGAGAAATAGCTTGAGATGGGCAACGAGCCTCATTCCACCTCAGACGGCCAGCGACATCGACCTGAAAGCTGGGGTGACACAATGTCTTCAGCCGCCGCGGACTGGTTACAATTGTCCGTCATGCAGGAGGCCAGATCCCTGCCTCGAGACGAAACACGGCTGTCTATGGCCAGTCGTGCAGATAACACCTGGTTCGATGTGACAGACTACATCGGTCCAGCTCGCAAGCGCCCTGGTTGATAGGTCGCTCAAGACCACGGGTCGCCTCTTGCTTGAATATAATTGCACGATCCATATCGCACAGTCTTACAATGAGATTACCGTCAATAGATACCTGACATGTTTCCAATGACAACTGTTTGTCAGACTCCAGCATGTGTACCTAAGCTAAATGGAAGCGAGACTGCGAGGACAGATTCTCGTATCACTCGATGAGACACCGTCACTGGTGAAGGCTTACTCACATGCGCTATCAAGTAAGTAAATTCTCAATTACGCCGTACCAGAAGTATAATATCACCAAGATTGTAACCGAGAGCTCATGCGACAGCCCCGACCATGCCTCACCTACCATCGCTGTACCTGGGTATAACCCTGCCACCACCTGCATATGATATTATGCCTTCATCACAATCTCACTCTTGTCCTCGGACAAGGCAATGCTACCTACACGACAAAGCATCCAAATCGCCAAGCAAAGTACCCTCCCCTCCCACCGGCACACGGGCACTTTCCAAAATCCCCCTCACAATAGCCACGTACAGCGCCATCGCTCTCTCCACGCCCTCCCGCGTAAACAGCCGCTCGTCATACTACATCTTAAACCGGTGCCTTCGCACATCCTTAAACACTTCAAACATGATCGCGTCATTCACAGGCATAGTGACCTGGCTCATGGCCATGACGACCCTGCGCATGTGTTTCTCATGGTCCGGATTGTGATCGGGAATCATTATCCTTTTGCGCAGATTTCGGGGAAGAAGCGGAAGCAGGGACAGGCTCAAAGGGTTGAAAAAGGAGGAGCGTCTTAGCACCGTGTGTTTTCCTATCGACGCCAAGGGCACCGTAGACATCAGCCAGGGCGACGAGGCCGTTTTCCGTGATGCGCCAGAATGCAGACTGAGTTGAGCGTAGGAGCGTGATCAGTGGCATTGATGGATTGGAGAGGTCGGAGCGGATGGGGAGAAAGTTAGCGCAGGCGCCGTTGATCATTTGCGGGTTGGCGATGCCGCCGACGTTGCGGCCCGTGTGGAGGTAGTCGTATAGGACATTTGTTGATTCGCTGAGATGGATGAGGAGGATGCTGTAGGCTGTTTGGAAGATGGTGGATGGGGTGACCCTCGCGCTCGCCGTGGCCGATTTAGAGAAGCCGTCAAGGGAGTCTGGGAAGGTTGCGACAATGGTGTCGCGGACTCAAGCGTCGGATATATTGAACGGGTACGTGAAGCTCGTTCCGGCCAGCTGGGCCTTCCAGAATGACAGCATCTCTGTTGTGTCAGCTTGGTGGATATGCTCGATGAAGGCGCGGAATGGAGTGACTTGTGGCAGCGGCCGATTCTCTCGCAAGGCGGCAAACTGCTCATCGAAAATGCGCAAGAGTGTTCCGTCGTATGAGGCATGATCGAGCTTGATGCACAGGTCCATGGCACCGTCCGGGTATTGGAGAATGAGGTATTGTACGAATGGCCTGCCCAAGGAGAGCCTCGAGTCCCAGTGAGATCGGATGAGGGTGTCCTTTTCGATGGGATTGGAGCATGATGTAACTGCCAGATCAAGTGTAGGTCTCTTCAAGACCACCTGCACCCAGCTGTCCGGGTCTTTCTCCTCCTGACGCAGGTACATTGCTCGCAAGATTTGGTTCTCCGCGGTCAATCTCCTGGTCAGCTCAGTCCAGCGGGCCAGGTCAAACCCTCGAGGGAGATTCCTTACTATCATCAGCTGTCAGAATTGGTCCATGCTGTGGCTCTGGGTTAGGAACTCCTTTTGACCGGGACCACAAGGATATATATCTTCTATTTCTTCAGGCCTCAGTCCGACGGGACGGAGGGCATCGTGAACAAAGTTGGAAATGGTTAACTCCACGGGTTTTAAGATAGACGCATTCTGCTCCACGGGTACGATCCGCTCACTCTGGTCCTTGAGGAGTGGGAAACTGAGGATTTCGTCCACCGAAATGGCGTACTTGTATTGACGAAAGAATGCTGACCAGGTTGATGGCTGCGATGGAGTCGCCAGCGTAATGATAAAACGAGTCTGAAAGACGCAGACTGTCTGCAGAGACGCCAAACAATTCCGCTCAAGCATCTTCGACAATCTTCGCTGTGGGTGACAGCGTCACGGTCCCTGAGCCAACGGCGAGTTCCACATCCCCAGTGGGTGCAGAACTGTATTATGCTACTTCATTCGGGCCTATACTCTCTCCAAGATTCGCCAACGTGTTCCGATTGATCTTTCCCGAAGGAAGAAGAGAGAATTCTCGCAGGGGTAGAAAGAGCTTTGGGATCATATAATGTGCCAACGAATTCAATCGCGACAGCAAGGTCTCCGGTTCAAGAATTGCCCTCGGGTATAGGAATGTGCCCTTGTCAGCCTCCAAATCTGCACGTTCAAGCGGCACATAGAAAGCCACGAGTTGCTTCTTGCGATGAATCTTCGCCAGGCCAGCAATGCAGTGTGAAAGCAAGTCAGCCGCATTCCGGAGAATCACATTCTCGACCTCCCCCAGCTCGATTCGGAAGCCATTCAGCTTGATCTGGCTGTCCTTCCTTCCGAGGCACTCGATCTCGCCATTGGCGCTCCACCGGGCGTAGTCCCATGTGCGGTAGATCACACGCCCGTCGTCCATTTTGAGAAAGACGGCCGATGTTGCCTCGGGATGGTTGAGGTAGCCTAGCGCAACTTGGGCGCCGCTCAGACAGAGCTCTCCCACTGTCCCCCAAGCACAGGCTCCAACCGGGTAGGATGCAGAATATGAGCTCGGACAGCTTTCAGGGGGGTGCCTATGCTCTTGAGGCTCCCACCAGGTGTGACCTTTGATACAGTGGCAAGTACCGTTGCCTCGGTCGGCCCTGTTGTATCCTGTCAGTTTGGATAATTGATAGCTAAAACAGAACAAAGCATGGAAAGCCCACCGTACCCATTGAAGATATCCATTCGTGGAGCCCAAGTGGACGCCAGCTCAGGGGTGATCGGCTTTCCACAGACCACCAATGCTTGCAGACTGGGAACATCATCCGGGGCGAGCAACTTGGCGATCGTCGGCGTGATCACCAACTGCGTGATACCAAAGTGGTTGACGCATCCGGCGAGGTCATTCATCATTGAATGCTGATCTGCTATGCAAATCGGCCCATCACCACCAATCACCGTAAAGACATCAAAGTAAGATGCGTCAAAAGCATAGTTCAGGAACCGGAGCATCCTCCACTCCGAATCGAAGTTGCATGCTTCAATCATCCCCTCTGTTGCTGCTGCGCTGGAGGCGTGCGAGACTTGCACGCCCTTGGGAAGACCAATTGAGCCACTGGTATAGATCACATATGCCAGGTCTTGTGGACTGGGGTAGACTTTCTTACCGTACCTAATCCTCCTGATAGCCCACCAAGCTATCATCATGTTTATTACTCTTCGTGGGAGTGGAAACGGCAGTACCGAGCCTGAGCAGGTCGCCTCTCGCGATGCCATCCCCAGCGATGACCAAGCCCGTGTGCGCCGTGGCCGCCGCCCCGCCTGTCTCATGTCAAACAAAAAAGGTACGGGAATTTGAATATTTCTCGATCAGGTGGATCCTAGTGGACTAATCATATCACCCAAATAGCTCCGATGCACTGGCCGCAATGATGACTGCGATGGGTGCCGTGCTCGCTCAATCGCCTGTCTGTTCTCCGCCAGCGCCAGCACCACGCGAGTCCCCTCTAGCCCCGATTCTCGCAATAAACACGCTCGGCCCAAAAGCCGTTTGCTTTCATCAGCACAACCGCGGCCACAGTCACAATCCCAGCAGTCCGTTGCACCACCAGAGCACCACACGCAGGCTGACGTTGATGCCGACGAGAATGCCTGGGTTATGGACGAGGCGGACCCCGGGGCCTTTGACCCCGATATCTCGACCGTCCTGCTCGGAATCGAAGAATTCGCCCGTGCACACCCCTCTATTGACCCCGGGATCATGGCGAGCGATGCGTATCCGCTGTCGGATTTCTTCAATGGGCTGCAACAGCCTGCTGCTCAAAACCAAAACCAGACTCATAGTTTGGCCGCATCACCCACTGCCCAAGGATCGTGGACAGACACCCATTCAGGTTTGACTGGCAGCATCATCGCCCTACAACTCGAAAACGTGAATGCTCCTACATTCGCTTCCGGTACCGCGAGAAGGGGTGGTTCGCAACCATCCCCGACCTCTGCCTCCGGCCTAGGTTCGTTGTCGGCCTCCAAGGGTAAGGGTATCGCTCCCGCCACTTTCAGCCCCAGCCCCGGCTCCAGTTGCAATATTAACTGCCTCTACAACACAGTGCGTGTCGTCCAGCAACTTGACGACAACGACTTCCGTAACACAACCATGAATCTGGCCCAGGTCTGCCAGCTGCAAAAGTGGATTTTGACGCAGTGCTACAAGCCCCTGCTCGCTTGTGAGACGTGTTAAACCATTCCAACCGTGCATACAGTTCTCATGATCATCTGCGACCGCCTTGCCAAAACGTTCGAGTGCATCCACAAGCGTATCCGGAAGGCCAATAGCCTGATGGGCGTGGGTACGGGCATAACAGACCCAGATAATGAACTGGCAGGCGGAATCTCGGACACCCCTGACGTCGACACGGACATGAACACCACCGCCCGCGATGCGAACCAGAAGTATGACCCCGCTCGCCAGCTACTCTCACCGAAGACCCCAGGCTCCGATTCCCGCGAACAGCTCTTCTGCGCGACCTCGCGTCGCCCCGCCGCGCGGGCCAACTGCAACCCGGATCTATTCGCATCGGGCTCGGATATCAGGACCATGTACTCGAGCGAAGAGCAGTTCCATATGATTCGCGCGCTATTGAATCGGTTAGCGAGCACGAGCGCCAGCCAATTTGCCGACGCGCGCGGGTCGAAGCTCGAGGTTTCGAATGGCCGTCTTGTGCGTGCGGCATATGAGATTGATCAGGAGCTGCAGGGTGTGTTGGGAGAAATTGATGGGAGTCGTGGGCATGGACTTCGCTAATGTAAGGCCAGTGAGTGGCAGTCAGTCTGTCAGTCTGGCCTTCGACTGAGGTCGGTTTCTGTCAGTGGATATTTCCCATTTTGCACGGTCTTAAGCACTTTGGAATCATGTATGTTGGCTAGGTAGCTTGCTAAAGTTTCCAGTACGCAGTATGGTTGTTATATCACCACAATCAGTGTACCAGTGATGATATATTGCCCGAGGGGCCGTGACTGTCGCAGATATCCCGGGGCTCTAAAAGCTAACATAAAACATAGGTACACCTGTTTTCTTCCACAATTTATCCCATGTCGTCCCTATCCAATATCTTGCCTGTCCCGTGCCGTCCCCATCCTGTGCCGTCCTCTTCCTATATTGTCACATCCCATGCCGTTCCTATCACATACCGTCCCCATCCCATGCCGCCCCCTTAACATTTGTCCTTACGGACGACAACATTCCAATTACTACGATAGAACACCTGGCCAGCAGTATTTCCCCCCTTGACGCAACGACTTTCAATATAGGACGCGGCATCAGCCACGATATTCCAGCTGGCAAGGTTATGGGTGCCACGATTCTAAAGAGATCACTCTCGTATCAGCACGCATTCCCATGGTTTCATTCCAACGGCATTGTGCAACGAGAACCTTAGATTTACAACTCACATCATTGCAAAGAAAGATAGCAGCTTTCTTCGAGCAGCTGACCCGGCCGCAAACCGCCGGTCCGGCGGGCAGCGAGGGCGTTCCCTGAACACCGCGCAACTTGTTGATACTCTTCCGGATGCGCTTCCTGCTACAGCCCTCCCACCTGCCAAAGCAGAAGTATTCTTTGATGGTTTGGCGTTTGGTGAGGGTTGCAGATGGGGTGGGGGCCGGGGTGGTTGCGTCGGCATCGGGATCGACATCCTCAGGCTCGTCGTCGTCGTCATTCTCGTCCTCGGCCTCGGTCTCCAGGCCTAGGGTCATGCTGTACTCGGGGTTTATTTCGACGAGCTGCCTGTACACTTCCTGGATCGTGCCGTTTAGCGTGACGTGCGGACCGTCGGGGGAGATCGCGACGTCCCAGGCGACTTCGGCCATGGCGTAGCCTGGGATTTGAGTGGTGGTGTCCAAGTTGGAGGCTGCTGCGGTGGGCTAGGATTGGCGGAGTGATTAGCATTCAATGCGATGCAATTTGCCATTGGCGATGTATCTGGCAAAGGATATACGGTACTAACTGCAAAGGCAAGGAAGCCACGAAGAGGGCCATCTTGAGGGTAGTGTACATCACGTTCTTGTTCATGATGGTGATCTTGTTGATTCTGGTCTTTGTTAAATGACTCTGATGAGCTTAAACTTGGTAGTTGGCTGTGTCTTGGTTGAGAGAGTGAGTCGAGGTGAGAAAGCAAGGCCCTTTTAAAGAAATGTTCCTGGCGTGCTCGGAGGGCCATTACCTAATTAAGGATGTCGTATCTGCTCTTGCCGTCAGGATGTAACATTGTAGCATAGGAGTTGGGTCTCATCGCTCTCGCTCTCGGGGTTCAAATTCGCTGTGCCATGGATGCGCCTGGAGTCATGCGTGGAACTATCTTCAAGGGTGCAAATATCTCCGACCTTCATCTCGGACAATGAATACTGTTTCACTTTATAGCAACTATAAGTGGTACATCCACTTGTTGCACTAACCCTTCATTCGCTCTCCTTAAATTCAGCTGGCTTTAGACCAGGGAAGCAACACAGAAATCCAAGTCTGCTTCCTATTCAGCTGCGTACTGGATATCTATGGTACCCTTCACTGACCACCTGTATCAGATCGTTGGGACAACCACCTTCATCCCATAACAAAGAGCACATCCTAAAACGTCATACCCATGATGTTGGAGAGTTCATACTCCGAGACATTTCAAAGAGTATAGAGACCCGCGCCAGTCCGCCTCTGGCTTCAGTGCTGCAATAGCCATCGGTTACCTACTACAAAGGGTCGTTATCCACAAGGCACGGCCGTATTGAATCCAGGGGCGTTCCCCTACATATGTCATGCGGCGCCGCCCCCTACGACCGTCCACAAAGGCCGATTTGTCACCGCGCGAGGTGACATTTGCAAGCCGTCAGCCAGCTCGTGGGGGCTTCTCCAGAGGTTGGGGACAGGGGGTAAGTGCTACCTGTCGCCGGCCCCTCGATCCCAATCCCTGCTATCATATCCTTTTACATTATATCACATACGATGGCAATGATCTCGCCAAATCCTTTCTGGTGTGGGACGTGGAGGCTTCCAGGGAGTAACCTTCAAAAGCGTCGATAGCACCACCAGCAAGGCTGAACAAGCATCTCAAGAAACATGGCCCTTGTATAAGTCTGGAAGTCCGCCTAAGACAGGCTTGTACTACGGGTAGGAGGGCCAGTGTGTCAACAGCCGGAAACATTATGATATAGATTAACCTGCGTTGTTGCTGGCTGACCGGGCATCTTATATATCCTCAACTATGAGCCATAATGGGGTGCTTGTATCTGCTAGACAATCATGCCCAGGATGTCAATCATGTACCTACTCCATGATACAGGACCAATGTGCAAACGGGAGATGATGATATACTGATACCATTTTCAGCGTCGACCCTTAAATTTCCGAAGTAACTTGCCGAATCAATTGCGAGCCAATCTCTCTGACTGCTTCCGTGAGTCACCTTGTACGTAACCTCAACAGGTCAGGCTAGTCGTGGCTAAAAGCAAAATACCCACGCCCCCAAAGGCAATAGCGACTCCCATATAGGAAATGCGAATGACCCAGTCCTAAAGCAACCATGCATGCCAAGACGTCGATAAGGTATGCACCTACATGTTGCCGTCGCTCCTAATCTCTCACGAGGCTTTGTCAATGCAGTCAGATTGGATTTTGGTTAGATGTTGGGGCCAGAGTCCCAGAGTCCCAGACCCCTGTATCGGCCTCATCCTAGTCAGGCTCTGCAAAGTTATCAGATGGCCTGTGCGGCATTGACTCTCTTCAATAGGCCATCCTGCAGTAAACGTAGTCAAGTATCGAATTTGCTAGTGGTCTTCTCAAAGGATAAGCGTAAGGGGGGCGAGTTCTCACGTAAAGAACTGTGCATGATGAGGTTATTGCCGTGGTACTAGGTATGGTAGGTAATCCTATAATAGAAAGTGATCTAGTCAGCCACATGGGTGCCGTCACACAAAGTAGTCTGTGTAAGGCTTTACCTACCTGTATTCCGACTAGCTAATACAGCTCCGGACTAGACAGTCTTTCCAAATCCTTTGCTCGTTCGAGCGCTAGAATCCAGCACAATTCTAAGTTTAGAGTTCTCCTATCTCACCGGGCACCTAGCCCTGAGACCAATGCACATCTGGGGTCGACTGGGCGGGCCACGAACCTCTCCAGCTCCAACGGCAGGTCTGGCATCCATCCCGCAGTGCCTCCCTAAAAACAGGCGATTATTGGTCGACACTTTGAGGCTCTATAGATCAACGAGAAATACTTGAAAATGAATGAATCTAACACAGCATCGTGATTATCTTGCTGGAGAACTTGAAGAGCGAATGGCAATACGAAGAGGACACAATTTGAATACAGGCTAAGTATAGGTGTCGAAGGGTAAGCGGAGACTGCTCATCTGACCTCACCCGATCAATGCTCACCCTCTTACCGTAAAGGAGCAACGTCGGGATCAGGACGGTGGGCCGCGCTGTTGGTGAGGTCGTACCATATCTCCACCATAGAATCCCCGACCAATGGAGCGAGAACGCTGACGGTGCAATCAAGTCAAAGCTGTACCACTAGAACCATCGATTCTAGAGCCGCCGATACATAGTGATGGGCTACACATACTTCGGCGAATAGAGGATATAAGATTACTTACGGCTGGAAAGTCAAGGGTTGAGTCTAACATGCATCCCATCATAGGATATGTCCGTCGCCCGGTAGGTATGAATATTCGCCCAGGTGATTCCCAAGGTGGTTCCTGCATTTTTCAGGTTGAATCTGGATCGCCTGTCGTTGGTTAACCGCGTTGTACATGCTCAAGTAACTTGATTGGCTCGTAGCCAGCTAATGTACCACGGCACAAAGATATATATAGTTACAGTAATCCTCATGACAAATCAAGAAACCAAATGGGTACGCACATACAATATCACAGGCACACAGCCAGCCCCCTTAGCTTATAGAAGAATGGTAATCTCTCTGGCTATTATGCGAAGAGTCATCACCAGATGCGCTTAGAGGTTTTAGGGAAATAAATCGAGTAACCATGCAAGCTCTTGACATGAATTACAGCAGGAGCTACCTTCCTTACCATACCCACCAAGTACAACAGAACCAGACACACAAGATGTTAGTACCGCGCCTACAAATTCACAGACAGGAGAACAGGCCTTCCGCTTGCAGACATTGCAATCATCCTAACACTCTAAATCTCCACTTTAGTGTAACAAGCTGCCTTGTCCATTATTTCAATTCCTGGCACACGTACCTCTAATCCCTTCTCGAGGTCATAGCAAACAGAAACACTAGCTGTTGAGCCTCATTCTCCGCACCTCCCTCGTACTGCTATGTGGTACAAAGTGCGCTGATTGGTTATGATCCATGCACGAATGCATTGCAACGGTGCGCGCATGAGCTGTCATAGGTAGGACAGGCGCTGAGCCGGTCGCATATGGTCGTGGATCATTCCAAATTGCCTTGGATACACGTGTTCTGTCGGATTAGGGTGCATATGCAGGAAGGGCAAACGGGTACTGGTGGGAGAGCACTGCTTCAGCCGCGCGAGATACAACTCGTCTAGCCAGAGTTTCGGAAGGTAGGGAATGGCCGGTGTGCTGAAGTAGACGCGCTGGAGACCATCGCTCCTAGGGGGAATTGCGCTGTCGGTGGTGACCTACTGCGGCTTGGTAGCCACTTTGGTAATGAGGATGACGTCGAGCAAGAGGCGAAGCGTCTGGTATATGAAGTCTCATGTGTACTCCAGGCGCTCAAAGTCGTCCTCGTGGGTCAGCTCGGTGCGATTAGCGGACTTGGCCTTGCGTAGACATCTTCTGGATGTCTCTTCTGGATGTCTCTTCTGGATGTCTCTTCTGGATGTCTCTTCTGGATGTCTCTTCTGGATGTCTCTTCTGGATGT